>NW_028261390.1:63719753-63832253 GCF_051295495.1 Thamnophis sirtalis | reverse complement strand
CAGTCGTCTAAGCCTACAGGTTTAAGGAGACAGAAAGCTAGAATATATATATATATTTTTAGCAATTTAAATTTACCTGAACCTTCACACCTCTCGAATTATCCTACAGCCAGTTACTCTGGCTTCCTGCAGTTTTTCCTTAAAGGACTAAATTCCTTTGGATTGCCTCATCCACAGCTTATCTGCCACCTCCCTGTGTGCGTATGGGTGGAGAGCAGGGGGGGAGCAGCAGACAGCAGTGGGTTTTTAATAAGCCTTCAAATAGGGGTGACTTTTTCCTCTCTTCTTGCTAAATGACATCTTTTATTTTTTTTGGTTAATTACAGCCCTGGTAGTGAGATTTCTCACCAAGCGATTCATTGGAGACTACGAACGGAATGCAGGTAAGAAAGGATTTTCCGTCTTTAGGCGGTGCATCCCCATGTATTTCCATCCTTGGGAGAAAAAAAAGGGATGAAGTATGGGGTGGGGGGCATTCATCGTTAGAACAGAATTCTTTGTTGGCCAAGTGTGATTGGACACACAAGGAATTTGTCTTTGGTGCAGATGCTCTCAGGGTGCATAGAAAGACAAGATACATTCGTCAAAAAATCATAAGGTACAACACTTAATGATAGTCCAAGGGGACAGATAAGCCAATCAGGAAACAATATCAATATCAATCGTTAAGGATACAAGCAACACGTTACAGTCATATAGTCCTAAGTGGGAGGAGATGGGTGATAGGAAGGATTATAACAAGAGGACAAAGATGTTTATTTTGCACACTTTATTTTGCACAAAATAAACAAAGATGTTTATTTTGCACAGTTTGCTTTTGGGGAGGCTGTGGGGAGCATCCTGAGATTTACTTCACTCAAGCTGGGATGCCTGACTTCTGACATTATTCTCCTTTTTTTTTTTTGGCTTCTGCCACCCACATACATCAGCAGTAATGAAATGCATTCCAAGTTAAAAGATGTGGCTTTAAGCTCCATCAGTTCCGCTCCTATCTTTATGGGTAATCAAGGTATTTATGCAAATGAGGCTTTGGACTGACTTTAAAGGGCTTTTGTTATTCTCCTGAAAAGGCATGCATGCAAGGGCAGCCCTTCTGAGGAACTGCAGGGAATTAAAAATGATGGCAGGTGGGGTGGGGAAGGGATGAAGTCTATCCAAGGCAGATTAAAGCAAATTGGGGGGGGGGGGAGGAAAAAAATAAAATCAAAACCGAGCAGCTTTTTCAAAAGATTGGCGGAAACGGGAACAATATTTTGGATGAAATCTCAAATTCAGCTTTTAATTAGCATAGCAATAGCAGTTAGGCTTATATACCGCTTCATAGGGCTTTCAGCCCTCTCTAAGCGGTTTACAGAGTCAGCATATCGCCCCCACTGTCTGGGTCCACATTTTACCCACCTTGGAAGGATGGAAGGCTGAGTCAACCCTGAGCCGGTGAGATTTGAACCGCCGAACTGCAGCTAACAGTCAGCTGAAGTGGCAGCAGTACTGCACTCTAACCACTGCGCCACCTCGGCTCTTACATGGGTAGCCAGGAGATAAGGTCAGGGATGTCTGTGCGATTGAGCTGTATGATTGAAAAAACTCTGGTGGCAAAACAGGTGGAACTTCTGTTATACTCTTGTGGCATCCACCTTGGCTTGGACACCACTGGTAGTTTTCATTCACTAAGGATGCACATCTGGCTTATCCCATAAATATTCCATCCAATATGGCTAAAAATTCTAAAAAAATCAGGGAAAACAGATCAACTTGCAGTGAAATGTATTGACGTTAGAGCAAATCTCGTCCCTGGATTTCCACTCCAGAGTGCTAAACGAGCAGAGATGTGATTTCTCACACTTTCTGGCAAATAACGCAATAATGTAATAGCAATAGCACTTTAGCACTTACATACCGGTTTCACGGTGCTTTACAGCCCTCTCTAAGCGGTTTACAGAGTCAGCATATTGCCCCCAACAATCTGGGTCCTCATTTTACCCACCTCAGAAAGATGGAAGGCCGAGTCAACCTTGAGCCGGTGAGATTTGAACTCCCAAACTGCAGCTAGCAGTCAGCAGAAGTAGCCTGCAGTACTGCATTCTAACCACTGCGCCACCTCGGCTCTTGTAAACGTCATTGAAACAAATCTAATCTGTCATGACCATAACTGAATTAACTTCCTGGCTGACAAGGCAAAAGAACAACAATATTCGATAAAGACGAGAAATCAGTGAGACTGAAGGTTTTCTTATAGAAGGCTGACGGGATGAAAGAGATTTACCTGGCAGGTAGAAACCTTCATCATCAAAGTAAAAACATGGCAGTCAAAATGCCGCACATCACAATTATTTATTCTTGTGGCAGAAAATGTAAACACGTTTTAATTCTTTCCTGGTTCAGGGTAATTGTTCCATAAATTTTCTGCTAACTGCAGGGTGTGCGGTTCTCCCATACTAATGTTTTTCCAACCTTGGTAACCCAGAAATTGGGGAAATCTGGGAGTTGAAGTCTACGTCTCTTAAAAGTTGTCAAGATTGAGACACACTGCCCTGTACAAAAGGCCCAGACAGCTAATAAATTCTTTTGCACCTAGCTGTAGCAGTAACTTTGTACATAAAGTTAGTTTTACAAGAAAGCATGCGTAAAGTCACCTGACGGTGTCAACTAATTTTACGAGTGCTTCTGTTGTTTGTTTACCTCTCCGTAGTTATTCATTTAGGCTGCAATCTTATACACACACTCACCTGCAATTTAGTCCCATTGAATGACTAAATAAGATGCCTAGGATTGTGCTAATTGTTTTCTCTGATGGAAGCATGAATCTAATAAAGTTAGAATGGTTTTCCCCACCCCGATTTGCAATTGTATTCACTGCCTTTTTTTTTTTTTTACAGAAGTTTTGGTCATCCTTTGTTAAAATTCTCTCTTTATTTCTATTGCCAGGTAACCTGTACAGCAGACAGATTGAAATCGATGGAGAGATGTTTGCAATTCAGGTGCAGGATACACCTGGGATACAGGTGAGTGGGCTTCCTTTGCATTCCATAATTTAAAAGGGAGCCTCATTTGTTGCTCAGCTTCAGGAAGAGGGTTGTAGATACTGGCTTATATTTAGGCCACGGAGCCACTGCAAATTCTTTTCGTTGCTAGGAATGACTGTAAACAGTCCTGGGCAGATAAATGGTCTGTGTATACTCTCCTGACAGTAAAAGAAAACAACCCACTATTTCAATTCAATGTTTGCCCACTTGAAAACACAGCACTCGGTTTTAAGGAGGCAACCTTTCTAAATAAAACCAGAATCGCTGCTAATGGGTAAAAGAGCTGTTCCTTGGAAAACTAAAAGAGTTTTTTTTCCCCCTGGCGAAATGTACACCAGAAATATTTTCATACTTTTTTTTACGTAGCCCATTTAATAAACACACACGATTGAAACAACTCAACGGCACCAGCAGCTGCACGCATTAAAATTACTTTGGAGTGGATTTTGTATTGGGGAAAGTTTAAACGGATGGATAGACGTGTGTAAGGTCAAAATTTGCCTTTTTGAACTGGGCAAGCCTCCAACTCTTAAAAACGTTTCCAGCGTTCCACCTTTGTTCTCCCTCCCCCCCTCTCTCCATTCCCCACTGACTGTCTAGCCAGTTAATTTCCCATTCTTTGGCACCACAAATTGTTTTACTTTACAGAAAGTGAGGCAGTTTTCCACTTGAACGTAGCAAACTTCCAGACTAACTCAGTTTAGCCCGAGTTTTTGTTTGTCTAAGCAACAGGAGAGAGGAGATTAAATTTGGGGGAGAATAATGAACGAGGGCAGTGTTAACTCACAGATGTAGAATGGAAATAGAAGTTGTATCGGGAAGATCTGTGGCTTTGCAGCCAAGTAATTTTCTTATTCCCTTTTTTTTTTCTAAAAAACAAACAAACCACAGATGCACAGACACAGCCTGGATTGTAATGAACAGCTGAACCAGTGTCTCCGCTGGGCAGATGCAGTGGTAATCGTCTTTTCCATTACCGATCATAAAAGTTACGAACTCCTTGGCCATTTCCACCAGCACATACGGCAGGTCCATCCCGGGAATCGAGTCCCCGTAGTTATTGTCGCAAACAAAGCGGACCTCCTCCATATTAAGGAGGTAGAACCTCAGCGTGGACTTCAGCTGGCCAGCATGCTGGGCTGCAATTTCTACGAGGTCTCCGTCAGTGAGAACTACAAAGAGGTCTTCTGTGCCTTCCACAGCTTGTGCAAAGAAGTTAGTAAACAACAACCCACAGGGACCCCGGAGAAGCGGAGGACTTCCCTCATCTCGAGGCCCAAGTCACCCAACATGCAAGACCTGAAGAGAAGGTTTAAGCAAGCTTTGTCGGCCAAAGTGAGAACCGTCACCTCTGTCTGAAAGGTTGATTGACCTGGATGGAAAACTTCTTCACGCCTTCCCTTCTCAGCGAAGAGTCCATTGGTTCCAAGTTCAGGAACATTTTGCTGGCGCCAAGGCCACCCAGGAAGACCAGAGAGAGAGGAAGTGTATGTGTTCCAGTGATACTGGACTAGGGAGTATAAAGCAAAGGAGAAACTCCAACAAAACTTGAATTCAAGTTCCTAAAGAAGGGACGCTTTTATGCTGAAAGCAGGACATTTGAATGCATTCAAAACATTGCCATATTCTATGATGGAGGTTAGGGTAGCTTAGTATTTGCTATCCTGTTCACTTTAGAAGAAGATGCGGGGGAAATATTCAGAATGACATTTCTTTCATTGGAAACAGACATCCTTAGGCTATTGAATTAGGGCTGGTTTCTTTTATAAGTCTCACAAGAGACTTTTGATTTAAAAAAAAAAAATCCAGTTCATGAAGTACATGCATTTCTGTTCCAACAGAGCAGTAACAGAGTTTTTGGGTGTAAAATGTCTTAAACGATTATATTTGATTGCCATGAGACATACTGTGCTGCAAATACTTAAGTGTAAATTTGTTTTTTTTACAACTGCATAACATTCTCAAGATTTTAAGATTTGTCGGTCGGTCTGATGCAATGCTGGATTTATTTTCAGATAAATCCAAATGAACCGATCTAAATATGGATTGAAAGTCACACTGTTTCGGTCGTGGCACGACAAAACCGCGCTACGCAAAATAGCGGAGATTAAATCGCGTCACTAAAGTCGCGACGTCATCATCGCGCGTCATCACCGCGGGGACAACAGCGCGGTGACAGAAGGGCGTTCTACATGCTTCGTTCTTTGCCTCCAAAGGTAGCCCTCCTCCTCCAGCTGACAGCGGCAGCGGGCACGGGGCAAAGCGGGCTGCCCAGCAGCAGCAGCAGCCCGCGGGAAGGGTCCAGCTCAGCCGCGGGGGGCAGCAGGAAGCCCGCGGGGGGCCCGAGCAGGGCCGCTGGCGGTGGAGGAGGATGCAGCAGCGGCAGCGGCTGAGGCTCTCCCGGGGCCGGCGAAGCGGGCTTGCCCGGCAGAGGCAGGCCGCCCTCTTCTTCCTCAACAACATCTCCTTGGATGGGCGGCCGCCGCCACCGGGCAAGCCCGCTTCGCCGGCCCCGGGAGAGCCGCCGCCGCCGCCCGCCCTGCCTCTTCCTCCGGGGGAGGCGCCGGCGGCAGAGGCCGCCCGTCCAAGGAGATGTTGTTGAGGAAGAAGAGGGCAGCCTGCCTCTGCCGGGCAAGCCCGCTTCGCCGGCCCGGGAGAGCCTCAGCCGCCGCCGCTGCCACGTCCTCCTCCGCTTCCTGATGCCCCCCGCGGCTGTGCTGGACCCTTCCCGCGGGCTGCTGCTGCTGGGCAGCCCGCTTTGCCCCGTGCCCGCTGCCGCTGTCAGCTGGAGGAGGAGGGCTACCTTTGGAGGCAAAGAACGAAGCATGTAGAACGCCCTTCTGTCACCGCGCTGTTATCGCGGCGGTAGGGTCGTTTTTTTATTAGCGCTTCGGACGCCGCGGATTTGCCTCCGCACTTATGTCGGCGCGGATAAGGGCATCGCGGTTTTGTGGTGGAACCGTTTCGGTTCGTGCCACTTCTCTGTTAAGATGTGGAGCAGGCCGTATCTCTAATTGAGGCGGAAGGGGCTTTCCACTGTTGTATCAATCTGCCGTTCGTGATTTAACCGCTAGCCAAATGCTGGACCATGAGGCTCGTCCCATAAAGCAGAAAATGTTTAAAATAAGAGATGCAAAGATAACATGGATGCATTTTTAACAAAGAGCAACACTGTGCTTTCCCCTTAAGCGGTAACTTATTTATTTTATGTTTCAGAAACATTACCAGGGTACGACATCTTTATTTTGTGTCATCATTAAATTAAACAATGTTTTCTCAAGAATGCTTTGTACTTTTCTAACCAGTTGCTAGGGAACGTACATAGAAAGAAAATGAGGCTGTGTTAGTAAGATTTCTACTGCTTGCTAAACAAGGAAAAAAATGTATTACTGGAGGGGTCTAACAAATCTTACACCGGCACAAGGGCATTGATTTTTGAGAATGCTACACACCCAACAGCATCTATATCTTGCAAGTATAGATTTCTATACCAGAATAGTTGTGTAGCTGCTATACAAAGTTACTTGCTTCTCAAATGTTTTTCTAACTACATGGTAACCACTCCAGGCATGAAATCCTCCCGGTTCGGCCCGGTTCGCCCGAACTGTCAGGGAAAAAAAATGCTTCTGACAATTGTTGGAAGCTTTTTAAAGCATTTTTCCCTGCCAATTCGGGCAAACCAGCATGGAAAAAAAATGCTTAAAAAATACTTTAAAAGTACTTTAAAAAAAGCTGAAAGTGAAAAAAAAAATTGGCCACACCCACCCAGTCATGTGATACCCCCACCAAGCCACGCCCGCAGAACCAGTGGGGGGGGGGATTAGATTTCACCATTGGGCCATTCCCATTATTCCAAAAGCTTCTGCTAAGAACCCCATGGGCATTACCACTTGGCCACAACTCCCGAAAAAGTCTACCTAGCATCCTCGCCAGCTGTGGTACCAAGGGGAGAGGGCTCCTTTGCTGCAAGGCTCTGCTTCCATTGTGTTGCAAGAGCTACAGCTGGACACAGAAGTTTGAGTTTGAGTTTCCTTTATTTGTATGCCGCCCTTTTCCCTGGGGGGACTCAGGGCGGCTCACAATTCAAAAAGGGGGAGGGAAAGACAAACAGTAGACAATACAACATGTTAAAAAAAGAGCACAACAGTCACACAGTTCGGGTGGGGCTACAATCTTAACCCCAGGCCAGCCGGGACAGCCAGATCTTTAAAGCGGCACGGAAGGACTAGAGGGTGGTGAGGGTCCGAATCTCCACGGGGAGTTCGTTCCAAAGGGTCGGAGCAGCCACCGAGAAGGCTCTCCTCCGGGTAGTTGCCAGTCTGCACTGGCTGGAAGATGGAATTCGGAGGAGGCCTAATCGATGCGATCGTATCGGTCTAGTGGAGGTAATTGGCAGTAGGCGGTCTCTCAAGTACCCAGGCCCACTACCATGAAGGGCTTTATAGGTGATAAGTAGCACCTTGAAGCGCACCCGGAGATCAACAGGTAGCCAGTGCAGCTTGCGGAGGATAGGTGTTACGTGGGTGAAGCGAGGTGCACCCACAATCGCTCACGCGGCCGCATTCTGGACTAGCTGAAGTCGCCGAATGCTCTGTGTGTGTGTGTGTCTGTGTGTGTGAAATTAAGGCAAGATTAGCAGGCATGACTACCTGGGCAAAGTCTCTCCCATTTTTAAGCATTCCTTGCAGATGGGATGGAAAAAGCCATCCATTTCGGTTTTTCTCGCACCTTCCCCTACTATGGACCATTCTGGAGGCTAAATCTATACTCTACTGATAAAAGGCAACAAAAGATTGTAAGAAGAACCCTGTGGATTTTTGCATGAATGGAGTGCAGTGTCACCACCTACAAAGTCCCGCATAATTCAGCTCTCCGCAGCCCCCATTTCCGGCCCGTGTCCCAATTAAGTTGTGTATTGGCCAAGAGTCAGCTCACACCGGAATCCTTCTTTTTATATAGAGAATTTTAGCTCCTATTAGTTCAATATGACAGATCTGGCCTGGTAACCATGGGGACTGTGTTTACCCTTTTCTCTCTAAGCGCTTCAATTAAGTAGTTTTATAACTCACGCTGGCTTGCCAGCTCATCCACTGATTATGGGCATAAGTAAATGCTCACAGGTTTGCCCTTTTCCTGTGAGGCATGTTCCACAAAGTGGCGGCTTTCTGTTTGCTTGCAATCCCGGGCGGCAGCCCAATTTAAATCGTCCTCAACGGGGGCCGTGTGAAAAGTCATTTAAAAAGGGCAGTTTTGCATCAGCCAAAACTGCTGGATTCGATGACGTTGGAGAAGGCAGCATCTAGCGGTATTCTACTCCTATAAAACAAGACTCAAAAGTCGCAGAAGCCAAGTCAACTAGGCAATATGTCAGGGCATATTCATGAACTGGAACAGAGACGCGGCAACAGCTCAGCCAATGGGGACTCTTTGGAAACCGAAAGAGTATTTGCTGGAGACAGCAAGGAGCCTGGGAATGTCTTAGTTTAACTTCTGTGCTAAAGCGGCAGACAAATCTGGTGCTGGAATGGGACTGTTCTCCTTTTACCCTTCGCCGCCCCCTTTCTGCCCCCCAGGGTTCCACCCCTAGGCATTCACCTCTACCATTTCTCCTCCGCTGAAAGGGTCCTAGCTGTTCACGCCGGCCAATGGACCCAGCCTCTTCAGTCCCAGACCCTTTTACCATTGGGTGAAATACGGCGCACCCCAGCTTTTTGGGCCCGTGGGGAGGGGGATGCAAAGGATTTTCTAGCTCAGACCCAAGGCAACTGGGCAGAGAAACAAATCCCCAGAGAGGAAACTCCAAATGGAACACTTTCTCCCTCCCCCCCCCTTCTCCCTTCCCTTCCTCCGGGAGGCTAGCGGTGAACTGTCTCCTGAGCCCAAAAGGCTGGGGTGCGCGAGATTTCGCTGAATGGCCCGTGACGAAGGGTCTGGGACTAAAGAGGCTGGGTCCCATTGGCCGGCACGAACAGATGGGGTCCTTTCAGCGGAGGAGAAATGGTAGTGATGAATGGCTGGGGGCGGAACCCTGGCGGTGAAAAAGGGGCGGCGAAGAGTACAAGGAGAACGGTCCTAGACCCAACTAAAACTGGAAACTCTTCTCTCTTCTGCTTGTGTTTGCTTGTACTCTCTACCATGTTGGAAGACCCACTCTTGGTATTGTATATATAAGAGGTGGGTAGCTCCCAGTTCAGCCCGGATCGGACGAACCGGTAGTGGGGGTGGCAGGAGGCTCCGCCAACCCACCCAGACATGTGCGGAAGCATTGCGCGTACGCACGAGCAAACCGCTAGTAAAAATAATGGCACCTATGTCTCGTGTTATATTACATACGTAGAAAGAAAAGTTCATGGATCCTGCTGAATCCGTTACCTGTGTGTGCTCTCTGGATTTGATTGCTGCAACAAAGTCTGACACAATAGCCATATGAAAAAAAAACCGCAAATCGGCTTGGCCTATGAGGCGGTGCTCCCGAATCTTAGATCATGCCACCTTTTATTATTCATAAAATAAACTGCAAGAAAAGACATTAGCCAGGTAAAGATGCTTTGAACATGCAAATAACACACACTCTCCTTATACACACAGTCTGTGTGTGTTCTGTGTGGGTGATGTTTAAAGAAAATGGACAGCAACGTTCCCCCTGTGGATCTTTCTCTGAATATCCTATATGGGCTAGGATCCATCCAGGGGTGGGCTTCAAATTTTTTTTAGCAAGGGGTTCTCTGTCTGGTTGCTGGGTGGGCATGCCATGGTGGGCATGGCCAACTCAGCCTCCTGCACCACGGTGGGGGGCACTTTTGTCCTCCCCGGGTTCCGAAGGCTTTCCTCAAGCCTCTGGGAGGAGGAAAACAGCCTCTCTAGGCTCCGGAGTCCCTATGGAGTGTGGCCCGACAAAATCGCGCTCGTCAAAATAGCAGCGACAAAAACGCATCGCTAAAACCGCGACGTCATCACCGCGACGTCATCACCGTGGCGACAACAACGCGGCGAAAGAAGGGCGCTTTAAAACAGTGCGGCGACAGAAAGCCGATTTAAATTAAGGTAAGGGTTAGGATTAGGTTTAGGGGTTTGGTTTAGGGGTTAGGTTTAGGGTTAGGTTTAGGGTTAGGGTGCTGAGCGCTTCGGAAGGCCCCGATTTGCCCTCCGCGGTTATGTCGTCGCGCTAGGGTCGCCTTTTTTCTTAGCACTTCGGACGGCGCGGATTTGCCCTCCACGCTTATGTCGGCGCGGATAAGGGTTTCGCGGTTTTGTCAGTGAACCCCTATGGAGACCAGAAACGGGCCAGTTTCCGGTCTTCGCGAATTTCCGGGAGGCCCGTTTTTTGCCCTCCCGAGCGCCCTCCTTACCTGCATCCACAACGGGCTGTGTGGGGACAGGGCCAGCCGGGAGTGGGATTTGGAGGTTCTCTGAACTGCACTGAATCTTAGCTAGAGCGTCTCCCAACCCCCTGCGAATCCCCAGCATCTCTCTCTCTCACACACACAGCTCCATCCAATAAATACCATCAGATTCTCTTCACACTGAAAACACGCATGTCAGAAACATCAGGCAAACGTTTTCTCTCGGACACCCAGAGGTTTAAGCGAAACACTGGAGATGGAAGAGCTAGGAGGAGATACAGTACCATGAATAGTCTTCCCTCCCGGAAAGTTAGAATCCTGGGCCTTCGTTGACAACGAGATATTCTTTTTTAGATTATTTCTGAAGCAACTTCAAACACACAAATACATATTTGGTATTCTGGCCAGGAATAACTTTGGGTTGCATGAACGTATCAGTTAACCATTCAAGAGTCTGGATCTGATTTTATTGGAGTGCCAAGTTCTAAATAAGGGGTAGGGAATCTGCAATGCTTTAGACAAATTTGGAGTGTTGTTTACGATGACAGAGGCTGATGGAGGCAGGAATCCAATGGGAGCGCATGATACATTTTTCTGTTTAAAGACTGGTTTTCCCTTAGAAGAATGGAAACGGGGGCTCTTCAATTAGCTTCAAATTCTTGCCAATTATCTCTTCCCACAGGGAGGTCGCCTGCCTTGTAACTTGGCTACTAATTTCTAATCTAGATGGTGGCGACACGGAGGAAATCAAAAAAGGCAAGATGGCAGTAACGACAACACAATTGAAACCAGACTTGTGCACTCACAAAAGGGCTGCAATGCTTGGATTGCAATTTCACAACCATCATTTGCTTACCGTATTTTTCGGAGTATAAGACGCTCCGAAATATCAGATGCACCTAGCTTTTGGGGAGGAAAACAAGGGGGGGGGGAATCTTCCTCTGCCTCCCAGCAAGTTGCCTCCTTGTAGCACACAGCAAACAGTACCGACGACAGACACTGTTTGCGGTGTTACGTTTCAGACTATACTTGTAGAGATGCTGTTAAAATTGATGTGCTCTCTGGAAGTATACATTATTCTCTGCTATTTAAAAGAAGATACAATAGCACTGGGCCTCTTCAGATCAAGCATTTATATTGTCTAGAAGAATAATAAAGCACCTTTTAAAAATAAGACTACTAATTTGAACATTCTATAGGCATTTACAGTTACCTCCTTGTAGCAAACAGTCTGCTTCAGTTTAGCCTGATTAGTAAAAGAAAAAAACAATCTGCTTCTGCCTCCCAGCAATTCGCCTCCTTGCAGCAAACAGCAAATAGCCCGTTTCACTTTCACTTTGAGCACAGGCCTCCCGACGATCAGCTGTTTCAGGCTGCAGGGATTGCCATAGCCTGTTGTCCCCTCTGTAAGCCTCATTTTCCCATTTGCTGCAAGGAGGTAAATTTCTGGGAGGCAGAGGCCAAAGAGTGGGGGCCGGTGTGTGGACGGGGCTACATTCAGTGTATAAGATGCACCCAAATTTCCACCCTCTTTTGGGTGGGGGGGAAAGTGCATCTTATATTCTGAAAAATATGGTATTTTGAGCCAAACTCCATATGCCTCTGAATCTTGGCCAATCTTGGCATTGCTTCCCCCTCCCCATAAGCAGGGGTGGGATTTTCAGCGATCGGTAGTTGAAAGGACTGGCTGGCCCCGCCCACCCTGCTCCGCCCCTTCCAGGAGTCTCCACGCAACCCGTTTTGGATGCCAGGTAAGTGCAGGGCCCACATGGAGGCTCTGGGAGGGCAAAAAATGGGCCTCCCGGAGAGAATCGGTTGCTAACATTTTTCAATCACACCCCTGTCCATAACTATAACTATTTGTCAAGAAGGGTACATTACCTCAGAGATCATAAAGATATTTCCGATCAAATTTGCCACTTGCGCATTTCCCATGTCTTTTATTATTATTATTTTTTTGTGGTGGCATCTTTTATCTACCTTGCTAAAGAAAATGTGTGAACAATGGTGCTCGAAACGAATGTAGCAAAAGCTTTGTCTGAAAATGAAGGCCTGGCTTGCTCCCTTTCCTGGTTTTACAATGTTCTTTTGAATCTTTACAGGCTCTGCCTGACCCAATTAATGCCCTGCAGCAATCATCGCTGCTAATAAGATGGAGAGAAAGGATTTTTTCAGCTAAGCACAACATTTCTACAAGGACAGGAAGATCAGCCTGAGAGCTCTCAAAAATGGCTTTGAAGGAAATGACTAAGCCGGGTGCTTTTTCTTCACAAACATTGAGCTCATCCCTTTTACCCAGCTGGAAATTTCTCACATTACAGGCAATTTCAGAGCATCTCTGCTTTAAAGGGATGTTCCTTGAAAGGCAGAAGGGAAGAGTTTGGTGCGTTTCCCACAGGTTGGTCCAAATGCCCATTTGGGCAACTTCAGATACCGATGTCCGGCTTGAGACGGTCCGTTGCAAAAAGCCGCTCTAGAATGTTCTGTGGTGTCAGGAGCGTTGTAGAGAGAACAATGACCTGGAAAGCAAAAGATACAGTATATGCATCTATGGATAGGATGACCAGCTTTTGCGGCCTCCATCAATGATGGAAACCTTCAGTGATGAAGAATTGTGGTTCTGTGAGCGAATAAACTAACACGGTTATCTCCTCAGTGTACAATTCTTGCGTGGCACGACAAAACCGCGCTCGACAAAAGCGCACCCGATTAAACCGCGTCACTGACGTCATCAACAGGGCGACAACAGCGAGCGTGGAGAAAGAAGGGCGCTTTAAATAGCGCTTTGAAAGCAAGCCGATTCAAGTTAAGGTAAGGGTTAGGTTTAGGGTTAGGTTAAGGGTTAGGATTAGGTTTAGCGTTAGGTTAAGGGTTAGGTTTAGGGTTAGGTTTAGGGTTAGGTTTAGGGTTAGGTTTAGGGTTAGGTTTAGGGTTAGGTTTAGGGTTAGGTTTAGGGGGGTTAGGTTTAGGGGTTAATTTTAGGTTTAGCGTTTACAGCGTGCTTTTTTCTCCCCGCTGTTGTCGCGCTGTGATGACGTCAGCTATGCGGTTTCGACGAGCGCCCTTTAGTCAAACGCGGTTTTGTGGTGGAACCCAATTCTTGGGCAAACTTTCAATCATCAGAATTGAAGGACTGAAAGAATTTCAATCATCAGAATTGCTGTAATTCTGTGTTGGTGGAAGGATGAGCATAATCATTACTTTATTATTATTATTATACACTTTATTCATTAAATATGAAACCTAAGTCAACTGAACATTCAAAAATGTATCACAAATATCATTGACTGGGGCTGATGGTTGATATGGGTTGCTGCCAGCGTCCTAGGTATCAACCAAGCACCTTCTTAAAATATAGGATGTTCCGAGTAGCACAGATTTTTTTGCAGTTCCGCTGGTGTTATTGCGGGAAGCTGCAATTTTCTTGATGTGTTTTATAAAATTTTTGGACATGGTACCAAGTGCCCTGATGACAATGGGTATCACTGTTTTTTTAAAACAACAACAACAATAATAGTTGTTGTTGCTGTACAGCAACAAACTGGTGGGAACATAAGCCTGAAAAAGTCACCGAAAATCAGGTGGTCAAGATCTTGTGGGATTTTCGCATACAAACGGACAAAATACTGGCGCATAATACACCAGGCATCACACTGGTTGAGAAAAATAAGGTTACAATCATAGACATCGCAATACCAGGTGATAGCAGGGTCGACGAGAAGGAATATGAAAAAATCGCAAAATATCAGGACTTAAAAATCGAAATCTAACGATTATGGCACAAACCTGCAGTGGTAATTCCAGTGGTAATCGGCAAACTGGGTGCTATTCCAAAAGCACTGGAATTACATTTAAAACAGTTAAAAATTGACAAAATCACCATCAGTCAAATGCAAAAAGCCGCACTGCTTGGCTCTGCACGCATATTACGAAAATACATTACGACGTCCTAGGCCCCTGGGTGGGGCCCGACTAGTAATCAATGCCAAATCCGGCGAAACAACTGGCCGCTGTGATACAATTCTGTTGTTGCAAATAATAATAATAGTTGTTGTTATTGTTGTTTATTTATTTTATTCATTAAGCATGAAACTCAGTCAAGTGAACATTTCAAGATGTGTCACAAATTTCATTGACTGGTGCTACTGGTTGATACGGTTTGCTGCCAGCGTCCTAGGTATCAATCAAGTACTTTCTTAAAAAATATATGATGTTCCTAGTAGCACAGTTTTTTGCAGTTCCCCTGATGTTGTTGCAGGAAGCTACAATTTCTTCATATGTTTTGTAAAATTCTTGGACATGGTACCAAGTGCCCTGATGACAATGGGTACCACTGCTTATTAATTTAATTTAATTTATTTATTTATATTTATATTATTATTTAAACATGAAACTTAGTCAACTGAACATTCAAAAATGCATCACAAATACCATTGATTGGTTGTTATTGTTGTTATTATTATTCACAGTCAGCCAGATGTTCAGATTGTGTTTGGCATTTTTGTCTACTTATCGAGCCCTTACCAAAAACCTGGGCTGGGCAGATCTGGATTTTGACGGTGTTACAGATATGGTCGCAGGATGGAAGCTGTTCCATGTAAAGCCGCTTTCGGCAATTGACTAATGGCAAATTTGTCAATGCCTATGGGCTTGTTGTTGTCATTATTATTATTTTAGTGAATAGCTCTTATAGTTTCCCCCCCCCCATCAGTGGATGGGAGCCAATGTTGGCCTTTTCCTATTTGAATGGAAGCCAATGTTGCCTATTGAGGGTGCGTTCAGTGTTGTGGAATCTGAATAGAAAAAGGTACTACTACTACATTCGTGTCTGGAGCCCTAAAGCGCTTCTGGATTGAAAGGATTGAACGGTGACCTCACCATTGCCTGGGAGATGACCACTTGGGGGCTCCTTACCTGTCCCCATTAAATTGCCGACCAAAGTGGTACCCATTTATCTACTCGCAGTTGCCCGTTTTCAAACTGCTGGCTCGGCAGTAGCAGGAGTATGTGACGAGGGCTCACCCCATCCCGTGGCAGCAACCAGGTCTTTAGCCCGATCGTCAGCCCGACGTCCTAACCTTGAGAGCCACTGCATGCCTTGCAAAATTTAACATGTCATTTTCTACGCCATTCTTCCTACTGTTCCAAAAAGGAAATTCCAGGGGAATGATTGCCAATTTGATGTCTTCCTAATGAGCTGACTCAATCATGAAAGATGATGCAAGGGAAGTGCATGACAGGAAGTATGCAACTTGCAGAAGTTGTGACAAGAGAGAGAAAAGATCCATTGCCAAAGGCATTGAGCAAATAAACCGGACTTAAGGCCATACAATGGCAGAGATTTACAAAAATGCCCTAAGACAGGTGCCCTTCTAATTCGCATGGATTTAAGAGGGAGAAGGAGACACATCCAGACTCTGTTGTTATAGCCATTCCAATAAAAGTAATTTTACACCTAGGCAGTGTTTGTTCCTTGACTGGGTCAACCGCGTAGGGTAGGGGTGTCAAACGAAAGGCCTTTTTGCTTGCAGAGGGCTGCAGGAGGCTGTTGCAGCTGAAAATGGGGGCCTGGGAGGCCGCGCTGGCAGAGGGTAGGTTAGGTTAGGTTTATTAGATTTATATGCTGCCCTTCTCCCAAGGACTCAGGGAGGCGTACAACATTAAAAGAAACACATAATACAAAAGTTTTAAAAAAATTAAATAGAATATCCCAAACAAACCCAATTAGAATTGACAATAACATTTTTTTTAAAAAATTAAAATTAACAGTGATCAATAATTTGTTTTGTTTTGTTCAGGCCAGGCTGGCTTGCTGGAAAAGCCAACTTTTTAGGGCGCGTCGGAAGGACCGGAGGTTGGGGATTATACGAAGCTCCGGGGACAGCTCATTCCAGAGGGAAGGCGCTCCCACAGAGAAGGCTCTCCCCCTGGGGGTCGCTAGCCGACACTGTCTGGCCGACGGCACCCTAGGGAGGCCAACTCTGTGGGATCGCACTGGACGGTGGGAGGCTACCGGTGGCAGTAGGTGGTCTCGCAGGGTAGCAAAAAAACAAAATTAAAAACAAAACAAAAGGAGAAATATTTCCCCTTTTGCATTTAAGCATGGAAGAAGGGACAGGAAAGGAGAAAAGGGAAAGAGGAAAGACCAAGACCAAGAAGGAAAGATGGGAAGAGAGCAAGGAAACAAACATAAGGAAAGAGGAGAAAGAGGAAGAAAGGAGAATGAAGAGGGAAGGAAAAAGAAGGAAGGGGATGGGGAATGAAGAAGTGAGGGAGGGATGTAGGGAAGGGAAGGGAGGAAGATTATAATGAGAGTGAGGGATGTCGTGCCTTAACACTTGACCACCAAAGGCGCCCCCCCGAGAGGAGTGATGTTGAGCTGGCCACCCCCACCCACCCCCCAAGGTCAAACACAACCCTGATGTGGCCCTCAATGAAATCAAGTTTGACACCCCTGGTGTAGAGCTATCAGTGACCGACATTAATGGAAGAGACTACCATGGCTTATATCAGATATATGCTTATATGTGTTGAGACTAGACATTCTTAATCATCATCTAGCCTAGCCTTCATACAGAGATACTGCCAATGGCGGGATTCAAATAATTTAACAACCAGTCCTCTGCCCTAATGACCAGCTGGGTAGGCGTGGCTTGGTGGTCTTGTGACTGGGTGGGTGTGGCCAGCTCAAGGTCACTCAGGTCGATGGGCGCTTCGCCTTAGCTGTTACAATGCAATAAGGATTAACCGGGGAGGCAGTTTCTGTAAGCAGGGCAATAAAGATGAGGCTAGAAACAACACCAGAATGTTTCCTTCCTGCCTTCCTTACAGGATTAGCCTTGTAAAGTGGGAAAAATCAAAATGAGATTTCTTCCAACAACCGGTTCTCCGAACTGTTTAGAAAGTTAACAACCGGTTCTCCCGAATAGGTGCGAACCGGCTGAATCCCACCACTGGATACTGCACTACAGACTACTTCTGCTCCCGTGCTTTATCTTTCTCTTCCGCTCCAATCTGGTCCATCATTTAGTCAATTCACCGCTGAGAAAGATAGCATCACTTTCTATGGGGGGGGAGAGGGGTATCTGTCACAGGCCGAGCTTTGCATTGGTGTTTCTGCCTTCACAAATGTTATCAAGAAATATTTTACCCACAGCACAAATATTCATGATCAAGATTTTGTTTATATATGCAGGAAGGGTATCAGGCTACCAAGCACTTTAGTTGATTAAAGCCCCTTTTAATTGATTAAATTTTATATGTTACCAAATCTCAGTCTAATTCCTTCTGGCGATAGGCATGAATTAATAATCAAAAGTTCCCATTCGCTACTAGAAAGTAAAGCCCATATTTAATATTTTTCATCACAGTAATATACGAAGTGGGCCAGTAGAACGAAGAACTAAAAATGAAGATGTACTTCGATCTTTCTGATTAAAATTTGCCGCACTGACTGATCCATTAATATTTTCATTACACCTACTGATTAGAATTTTAACATTAATATTAATTAATATTTTGTCTAAGGCACCACTGATGTATATTCTCATGTATTTATAACTCAGTACAGTTATTACTACAATCATCATAGTCTTAATTTCATCTTTGCAATATCAACCACAATTGGGCTCTCCCCTTTACAAAAGTTGTGTCATAAACATTTACGTTATCAGCATGAATCCGGATCTGATCGCTGTTATGTACTGATATTAGAATAGAATAGAATAACAGAGTTGGAAGGGACCTTTAAGGTCTTCTAGTCCAACCCCCTGCTTAGGCAGGAAACCCTAAACCACTTCGGACAAATGGCTATCCAACATCTTCTTAAAAACGTCCAGTGTTGGAGCATTCACAACTTCTGGAGGCAAATTGTTCCATTGATTAATTGTTCTAACTGTCAGGAAATTTCTTCCTTGTTCTAAGTTGCTTCTCTCCTCAATTAGTTTCCACCCATTGCTTCTCGTCCTACAGTAATTGTTGCACGTTCTACATCTCTATAACCAGTTAAATTTGCTTCCATTTCAGTCAAATTTTGGAAGTGAAGTATATCTATCAATAACAGCTTCAGTTCGTGCTAAAAATACTCCAGTTTTACATATTCAATCTAATTCCTGTTTAAAGCAATATGGTTAATTGTGGATCCAGATCTTCTTAGCTTTCTGGAGGGCTTTGTAAAGCTTGTGCTTGGTTGTTAGATGAATCCCATACAGGCGTAGTTTGTATGGTCAGTTCTGCTATATAGTACATACAACATCTATATAAATACTAAAGATAAGGGTAAAGTTTCCCCTCACACATATGTAGAGGGTGGTGCTCATCTCCGTTTCAAAGCCGAAGAGCCAGCAGTGTCCGAAGATGTTCTCCGTGGTCATGTGGCTGGCATGACTAAACGCCGAAGGCACATAGAACGCTGTTACTTTCTCACCAAAGGTGGTTCCTGTTTTTCTACTTGCATTTAATACGTGCTTTCGAACTGCTAGGTTGGCAGAAGCTGGGACTAGTAACGGGAGCTCACTCCGTTACGCAGCGCTAGGGATTCGAACCACCGAACTGCCCAACCTTCCTGATCGACAAACTCACAGTCTTACCCACTGAGCCGCCACGCCCCTTATAAATGCTAAGCTGCTTGCTTAATATCTAAAACACCTAGCTATTTACAAACCTCATTTAGCACAGGGACTAAATATTCAGCGGCCTAGAGAAACGCAGCTTTAAATGCAGCAACTTTGAAATAGTTTTGCACGAAAGAACCATTTTTATTTACCGTCTTTTTGTTTGAAATGACTCACTTGAGAACTCTGGTTCCCCTCCCATTCTAAAGCTTTTAAGCCTCTAGTGTGGCGTTACTCAATCTTGCTGACTTGTAGATTTCAAAATCCCCGAAGGCGGGAGTCCACACGTCTTAAAGTCACCAAGGGTGAGAAACACACTCTTCTGGATTCTTTCTCTCACAAGTTGACCCATTCCCACCAGGGTCAATCCCAAGCAAAGCAACCACCGTTCGGTGCCGCTCTTTTGTCAAACCACAATCCCTTTCGGATAGCAATCCCCAAACCTCCCTTATGCCATTTTCTCTCTCGTCACCCACTAAAACCTCTGCTTATCTTTCAAGCCAGAGTAATACATTGGGAGTCTGGATTAACTTGTCCATCACTGCGCCACAGATTCAAGCCCTACCTTTGACAGCAAAGAAGTAGATTCGCTACTCTAAGGAGATAATTGGGAGGTTAAGTGCAAAAAAATAAAAAAAAGAGGCATGTTATCAGATGAAAATGTGTTTCTAGAGAAGTATTTAAATCCCAGGAACAATTCGATGAGCTCTGAAGTCAAGAATGCCATTAACATGCAAGAGGCATTTAATCCACGCCTACAGGTACTCGGTGGGCCCTCCCACGATAGCTACTCCATTATTAACAAACATGTGCTTTATGATACATTCCATATGTGAAGCGCATGTAATTTAGGATATAAGGGAGCTTAGGTGGAGAGGAAGGATGGTCTCCGTCTGATTTCCTGTTGCTGTTTTCAGCATTGGATTTGGAAGAAAAAGATGGGAAACTCTTAGTATCTTTTTATAATGGTGAAAAAGTCTACAGTTGGAGCCATTGATTTGATACAGAAAACATATAAACACACGTATATATGTATGTATGTATGTATGTATGTATGTATGTATGTATGTATGTTTTCGTAGATTTTCACGGATGTAGGTATGCTGGTCTTGTTGTATTCGAGTCTTTTCCCGTGTAAGATTGAGATTGTCTTGGCAACATTTCGGCGAGGTCTCACTCGCCATCCTCAATGTTTTTGGCTTAAAGCGTGGCTGGAGCTGCCGTCTTTCTATAAATCTTGGTGGGGTGTGTGTGTGGAGTGCTGGCATTGTTTCAGTAAATGGATTGATTGGATGTGTGGCTGTACCATGATTGGTAGATTGGTGCTGATTGGTGCTGGCTGTGGGTCCGTTGTTGTTTTGTGTTGTAACGGCCTGGGTGGTGGGTGGGGCTCGTTTGTACCTGTTTCTTTAAATGTACTGTAAAATGTGATTGGTTGCTGTTTTCCTCAATCGGCCATAAGAGGGAGCCAGAATGACTGTTAGCTCTCTGTTTGTTAGATGCTGGGCTGATCTGATCTGAATGCATTTTGGAAACTGGAAGTGCCGTGAGCTATTGTAAGTTTTGCAACTGCTAGCAAACTTTGTGTACCGAACTGATTATATGATACTGGACTATGTTATTTGGATTATCCCTTAACTGAAAGATGTTTGATGACTGACTGTCTTATCCATGTATGACATGGACTGTTTGATGGACGCTGATACCTCTATTTCCACGAAAGTAAAAGCCTATTTAAACTGCAGTGTCTTTGTATGCTGGTTTGTGTGTTCTCCAACACAACTCTAATGCTTCTCTGAACGTACTCGCTCTCCCAACGTGGAGCTTACCTAACACTGCTTATATATTTATATCTTAAGGTGGCTCAGTGGCTAAGACGCTGAGCTTGTCGATCAGAAAGGTTGGCAGTTCGAATCCCTAGTGCCGCGTAACAGACTGAGTTCCCGTTACTTGTCCCAACTTCTGCCAACCTAGCAGTTCGAAAGCATGGGGAAAAATGCAAGTAGAAAAATAGGGACCACCTTTGGTGGGAAGATAACCGCGTCCCACGTGCCTTTGGTGTTTAGTCATGCCAGCCACATGACCATGGAGATGTCTTCGGGCAGCGCTGGCTCTTCGGCTCTGAAATGGAGATGAGCACCGCCCCTTAGAGTGGGAACGACTAGCATATATGTGCGAGGGGAACCTTTACCTTATACCTGGACTCTGATTTAATTCTGGATGATATTTGGAACGCTGACAGTATTACTCATATATATTCCATACCTCTACTCCAGGCTTGTGCGCCGCTACAAGATCCTTTATCATTTGGACTTCAGATACTGTTACACCACCGACCATGAAGATAACCAGTATAGGATGATCACTTGGGTGGGGTCGGCTCACCTGATCAAGGAAGGGAATAAATGGTTATGGAATCTGATCTTTCACCCTATAAAAGCATCTTCTCTGGCCAGGTGGGGGCTCCCAAAAAGAACTGAAAGCAACACCTCTCTTTTAAAACCGAGAGATGCGGGGCAGGGAAGACGAACTAAAGACTCCATCCCATCGCTACCACAATGTTCCCTCTGTTCAAGATAATTCCCGACTGCTATAATTGGTGGCGCAGTGGTTAGAGTGCAGCACTGCAGGCTACTTCAGCTGACTGCAGTTCAGCAGTTCGGCTGTTCAAATCTCACCGGCTCAAGGTTGACTCAGCCTTCCATCCTTTCGAGGTGGGTAAAATGAGGACCCGGATTGTTGTTGGGGGCGATATGCTGACTCTGTAAACCGCTTAGAGAGGGCTGAAAGCCCTATGAAGCGGTATATAAGTCTAACTGCTATAATTACTAGGCAAGGTTTTCAAAACAAGGCTATTCTGTGGATCGCTTCTGCTGACAGGCCTACAAGGTGAGGTCAGCTACGAGGTGGCCAAGACCGAGCAGTGACTGATCAGCCGGAGAGCCAAGCCCACTCTCACCATCTCACCCACCAAGATGCACCCCGCTTCCCTCAACACCATCCTCCTCTGCACCGTGATGGGCTTTTACCGCATGGAGATCGAGGTCCGGTGGCTGAAAAATGGGCAGCTGGAGAAGGAGGGCGTGGCCTTTGGGGGGCTGCTCCAGAACGGAGACTGGACCTACCAGCTCCAGGTGATGCTGGAGACCCAACCCCAGCGGGGGGGGGGGAGATGACTACACTTGCAAAGTGGAGCACACCACCCTAGAGGCCCCCATCATTGTCCAGTGGGAACTCCGTTCCTCCAGCTCTGCCAGGAGCAAACTCTGGACGGGGATAATGGGGGTCGTGATAGGAGTGGCCTTCCTGGCTGTGGAACTCTTCTCCTACCTGAAGAGCAAGAAAGCAACTCCCACCCAACCCCTTGCAGCACTCATGAATTAATCCTGCTCTCTGATGCAAAAGGATTTTTTCTTCTTTAGTAGCTGATGACTCTCTGTCCGGTTTGCAACCTGTGAAAAATGAAGGCTGAAGGTGACAGGTTGGGGAGAAGAGGGGAACGGCATCCTGGACCTTCTCCCCCAAGCTTCTTTTCAGGGCTCTATTTCTTGTGAGGGAGGGGTAGAGACCATCTAGACTGTCCCCAGAGATGCTGGGCCGACCTGTCACTCCAGCCCCCTCCTCTCTCCTGACTTGGAACCCACAGCAGCTTCATCTGCATCACTCTTCCTCCGAATCCCTTCCCTTCGCTTTGTTATAAAAGAATAAACTTCAGCTAGAGGGGAGAGAGGGAACCAAGGCTGTTCTTTTAATAGCCCAAAATGTTTTAATCTGCTATTTACTTTCCTCTCTCTGTCACTGCTAATTTGGCAGCCTTCGTCTTAAGATTGCGGGCCAGATCTATAGGAGAAGGATGCTACTCTTGATTGTCAACTCATTTTAATTCTTCTCCAGCAAATGATGCTGAAAAGTAAATAACAAAAGAAAGTAAATGTGGTTTGCTTGTTAACCTGTTGCTTGTTTAACTTTCTTCAATGAAAAATATGATGGTTTTATCCAAAGACTTTCTGATTTCCATACAGTGTAATATTTCTGCATTACAGCTACTGCAAAATATTGATTATTTTTAAAAAGAACATTAATATTGTCTTGCTATAAAGCTATAGAGCAATCTAAAACTAAATACACCTAATAATAATAATCTTGTTGCCTATTACTAATAATACTGCCTAATACTATTAACTCTAATACTATACTAATACTAATACTATGCTAATACTAATAGTATACTAATACTATTTACAAGCTCAAACCTATTTCCATGTAAATAGGTTTGAGCTTGTAATTTGGACTGCTTTATCTCAGATTTTGACAGTGAACATTAAGCTCATGGGAGCAGAATCAGAATCTTAATAAAGTTATATAAAAATATGTGCCAGGACTAAAGTGGGTTAAGGGGACAATTATGTTAGATCTGGCCGCAGGAAACCAGCTCAGATATAGATTTGTTGCATGTCCCTGATAAGATCACAAGCAACAACTGCTCTCATTTCTAAAGTGGGAATAACTGTGACCCATTTACAGTGTTTATTAAAAGATGATAATGTGCTAAAACACACCGGTTGAAATCCAATACAGACCGACATGCGTGCCACTTTATTGATTTTAAAGGCCTTGTCTGTGCAAAAGCACGACAAAGGGAACAATTTAATTACAGACAAAATGGGGTTATTTTTTTTGTTAGTATATTATTGATATTTCAAGAATGTGCCAATTAACCCATTTTACAGATGAGATCGCTTTATTCTGGCATTGTTCAGCCTTTCCAGGTCAAGGTGGGGGGGAAAAAACCTCTTCAAACATTCTCATAAACTCAAGATTCAGAATAGCAATAGCAATAGCAGTTAGACTTATATACCGCTTCATAGGGCTTTCAGCCCTCTCTAAGCGGTTTACAGAGTCAGCATATCGCCCCCACAGTCTGGGTCCTCATTTCACCCACCTCGGAAGGATGGAAGGCTGAGTCAACCTTGAGCCGGTGAGATTAGAACCGCTGAACTGCAGATAACAGTCAGCTGAAGTGGCCTGCAGTACTGCACCCTAATCACTGCGCCACGGCAAATCCTATCCTTGCCTTTGCAGCAAAATTGGGCTCATTGGAAGTGTCATAATCCCTTACGCATTCATTTTGAGGCCAAATACCCATATTTTAAAAACTCTCAGCCATCCCCCTCAGAATGATGCAATCTGACTTTGAAGTATCGGTGGGTGTCATCTGTTCTGACCGAGGCTTCCTGAGAGCATGAAGCAAACTCCTTGTCCCGACAAAAACCCCTTTTATTAATTGTGAGTTCTGCTCATTCACATCCAGCAAAGTCTTTCAAGGGAGGATTTACAGCCACAGACCTTATCTGGCTTGGAGAGCTGCCAGGCCGATATCTGCAAAACCTGGCAAGGAGTCACGAACCAATTAAGTGAACTAATTGTCTCCTGCAAACTCCATTCCCCTTTCGCTCCTCTTTTATTCCCTCTGGGAGGGGCCATTCACCGTCCACCTGTGGCTTTACTTCCAAGTCAACCCCTGTCCTTTAGCTGTACCCTTCGTCTAGCAACTCTGTGCATGTGCACACTGGGAACAGGCTCCAGCTGTTCGTCTGCCTCACTGATGTCTGACTCTCAAGGCAGCTGATAACTGGCATACGGCTCTGGCCCCCTCTCTGCCTCTGACACAGAGCCCTCATCAGAGCCTTCCCCAGACTCCAGGACTGGCCCATCTTCCTCCCCAACCTCCTCACTGTCCGAATGTGCTTCCAGCTCTGCTGGCCACTGGCGGGCCACAACATCACCTCCTTTCTTATCCCTTATCTATTCTTTCTCTTGGGAAGTCAGAAGATTATGAATAATTAGGCATTTGAACACACTGTATGAACAAACAAAACGTATTGTTTATTTCACTTGAAAGAAATCAGTCAACAACATCTTTACTTCCCCCTGTTTAATCACAGAATGACTGTAAGAGCCGAGGTGGCGCAGTGGTTAAATGCAGCACTGCAGGCTACTTCAGCTGACTGCAGTTCTGCAGTTCGGCTGTTCAAATCTCACCGGCTCAGGGTTGACTCAGCCTTCCATCCTTCCGAGGTGGGTAAAATGAGGACCCGGATTGTTGTTGGGGGCAATATGCTGACTCTGTAAACCACTTAGAGAGGGCTGAAAGCTCTATGAAGCGGTATATAAGTCTAACTGCTATTGCTATTGTGGTTCCACCACAAAACCGCAGAGGACAAAATCGCGCTCGACGAAAGCGCGCATTTGACGTCATCACAGCGCGACGAAAACATCGCGCTGTGATCGAAAAATGTAAAAATAAAGCGAAAACCTTACCCTAACCCCCCCAAACCTAACCCTAAACCTAACCCTTAACCTAACCCTAAATCTAACCCTTACCTTTATGTGAATCGGCTTGCTTTAATTTTAATTTTATTTCAATTTTTAATTTTTTGCGTCGCGCTGTGATGACGTCAAATGCGCGCTTTCGTCGAGCGCGATTTTGTCCTCCACGGTTTTGACGGGTCACGTGCTATTGTATGAAAGGGCTTACATGCAGCTACTACAAATGGCTGCAAATATCCTCAGGACCACCAATCGAGAGAGATGCCAAACATCTATAACCCTATACTACCATATGGTGATCAACTGGAGTATGGCCACCAGATTTCGTAGCCCGAAATTATATCCTCCATCCTTTTTTTACTCGGTACCAGATTCTACTCCATCTCTAGTCTCTTAATTGTCTGCCTCCACGCATTCTCTTAGCTTCCTGGACTCCTTCCTCATGAGGAAATGGCCAGTTAACCCTTGATTTGCATTCTAACCAAACAACAAATGTGTTTCATCACATCCTCATGCTTCTGCTAGAGACCTAATGCACACATAATTTGGAACCCACATTCCACACAGCACCAGGAGGCAAGACAAGAAACAATGGATGGAAACTAATCAAGGAGTGAAGTAACCTGGGGTTAAGGAGAAACTCCCTAACAGTGAGGACAGCTAACCAGTGGAAGGGAAGTTGCCTTCAGAAATTGTGGGTGATCCAACGTTGGAGATTTTAGAGAAAAGATTGGACAACCATTCTCATCTTTATCCTTCTTCTCTGCCCTCTTTCGAGGGTTTTCAGCTTGCCTTCAGAAGTTGTAGGGCAGGGATGGCTAAACCTTTTTGTTGTCGAGTGCCAAAAGTGTGTGTGTGCAACAGCACGCCCATGTGCCTGCACCCACAATGCAATGCACGTGTGACCCCCCTGCGTCCCCCCACCCTCTTCCATGTGCCTCACCCGCTGCGCATGTGTGCAACAAAAATGACTCCATGTAATCCATCCACTGATGATGTTGAATTCTTTATATTGAAAAAGCATTTCTTTATAAGTAAGTTATACATCTGTCTGTCTGTCTGTCTGTCTGTCTGTCTGTCTGTCTGTCTGTCTGTCTGTCTGTCTGTCTATCTATCTATCTATCTATCTATCTATCTATCTATCTATCTATCTATCTATCTATCTATCTATCTATCTGTTTCTGTGCTGCGTATGCACAAAATCAAGATACTTGTACTTGGGATAATGTTAATAATACTTGTACACTAGTATCACTACAACATCTTTTGCGATTTTGTACTCTGATTACCATTTTTTTAAAAATCTGGACAGTAAATTACAAAAAAAAATAATCTCTAGAGGTGCATTTGAAGTTAATATCAAATATTACAAGGATGTAACTATTTAAATCTTATTTTAAAAAAAACAACTTTCCGGATTATATGCCCAGCTGTAAATTTGCATTCCAAAACTAAGAAACTCAGAAACATGTCCTAGTTAGGTTAATGGATTGCTCTTAATTTAGATCCAGGATTCCTCTATTAACGCACTAACAAAATTTATCTGGCAGTCTATCTTGAGCGTACAGATATTTTTTGACCTACATACTAAATGGAAGTTAGAGGCTTCTGAATTCAAACAAAGATTCTAGATTTTTTTTTTTTTTAAATTTGGGTCATTTCCCCACCAATGGCATATAGTATTTTTCTTAAATTGCCAATCTTTATTTTTTGTACAATTTTGTACAATCTCGTTGTACAACGAGCCCCGGAGCATTTCCAAAAAGGCATTAAGAGTTGTTAACCTAATTTTGCGAAGCTTCCTCTCCGGCAACATTGTACTGCAAACTAGGGCATATAAAACCTTTGCCAGACCAATCCACGAATACAGCTCAACTGCCTGGAATCCACACTGTATATCGGACATTAACACAATTTGAGTGGGTCCACAGGTATTTCACGAGAAGAGTCCTCCACTCCTCTGCTCACAACAGAATCCCTTAGGCCACCAGGCTTGAAATTTTGGGCTTGGACAACCTAAAACTACGCTTTCTACAGCCTGACCTAAGCGTAGTACACAAAATTGTCTGCTACAACATCCTACCTGTCAACGACTTCTTCAGCTTCAACCTCAATAATACACGGGCAAACAATCAATAGAAACTCAAGGTAAACCGCTCCAAACTCGATTGCAGAAAATACGACTTCAGCAACAGAGTGGTCAACGCCTGGAATACTCTACCCAACTCCATTGTTACATCCTCAAATCCCCATAACTTTAACCTTAAACTGTCTACCGTGGACCTCACCCCATTCCTAAGAGGTCCTTAAAAGGGGTTCTGTTCAAAATTACAATGGGAAGAAATCTCAGGTTCTTAGCTACCCATCTTTATAGAAAGTAAGATTCTTCCTCAGTCTAAGAAGAATTTCTGAACACACAAATATCCTCAATCAAGGATAACTCAAGTAAGGTTGACTCAGCCTTCCAAGATCGGTAAAATGAGGACCCAGATTGTTGGGGGCAATATGCTGACTCTGTAAACTGCTTAGGGAGGGCTATAGAAGCACTATGAAGTGGTATATAAGTCTAAGTGCTAAGGGCTATTGCTATATTGCCCCATAGTGCTTCAGATCACTCTCTGGGCAGTTACAATGATAGCATATTGACCTCAACAGTCCGAGTCCTCATTTTGTCGACCTCGGCTGATAAAAGGCTGAGTCAACCATGAGCCAGTCAGGATTGAACTCCTGGCAGTGAGCAAGCAATACTTAAGATGCTTGTGTGGAGATGTAACTACCTATTGTGGATTCGGTTCCTTGGAGGAATGTCAGAATTAAAGCACAGTGAATCTGGAAATAGCTACAAGCTTCGATGCAGAACAGAAAGCTTTGCAGCTTTAGAACAGACTTCTGTGATCATACCCAATTCTATCTAAATTCTGTTTCCAACTGTGGTTTTACTGATAGTGTTGGACATATCCACTACTGCTCATTGTTTGTATATCATTTAAGGTTGAGTTTCCAGTTGACACTTGTCATAAATATCTTTAATAATGTGATCCTCCTCCTCCTCCTCCTCCATCATTGTTTTTTTTATTCCAAATTAATTTATTGATGTATGAAAGCTTCTTCCTTGATTATGGTTTCTAATCTACCAAGCTGGTCCTGTGTGGGCTGACAAATAATAAGCGCCGAACTTCTGTGCAACATTCTTGTTATCCTGAATCAATAAACTACAGGATGAAGTTAAAAATTATGGGCTACAATCTACCATGCTGGTATAGTGTAAGATGGTGAAACAGATAGAATATGTACATGTACGCGTTGGCATAAATTAATAGCACTTAGAGTTGGTGCTTTACAGCCCACTCTAACAGTTTACAGAGTCAGCGTCTTGTCCCCAACAATCCAGGTCCTCATTTTACCAACCTGGGAAGGATGGAAGACTGAGTCAACCTTGATCCTGCTGAGATTCTAACTGGCAAATTACATGCAGCCAGTAGTCAGCAGAAATAGCCTGCAGTACTGCATTCTAACCACTGCACCACTGTGGCATATCTATCTATCTATCTATCTATCTATCTATCTATCTATCTATCTATCTATCTATCTATCTATCTATCTATCTATCTATCTATCATATCTATCTATCTATCTATCTATCTATCTATCTATCTATCTATCTATCTATCTCTATCTATCTATCTATCTATCTATCTATCTATCTATCTATCTATCTATCTATCTCTATATCTATCTATCTATCTATCTATCTATCTATCTATCTATCTATCTATCTATCTATCTATCTATCTATCTACCCCTCTCTCTCTCTCTCCATCCATCCATCCATCCATCCATCCATCCATCCATCCATCCATCCATCCCTATCTATCTATCTATCTATCTATCTATCTATCTATCTATCTATCTATCTATCTATCTATAATTATGGCTATTTCTTGTTTTTAGCATTATGCTCAAAAGTTGTCTACACATATGGTCTATTCTGCTCTATGCTAAAATAAATATTTGATTGATTAATTGATTGATACAGGTATAACCCCCACCACTGAATTAGGAAACCTCATGGTTCAATATTATCTTGTTAGTTGTGAAAATACACTTAATAAATTAAATTTCCTTTAAAACTGAGTGAAAAGAGAAATGTTAGCAGATGCCATCTGGAATATGTTACTGAAGCAACTTCATCAGACTGATCAGATATAAGGCTAACCATAGTTTAATATAGTGAGTTTGGGAATTGTACGCTTTCCCCATCTTTTCTTCTGATATCACTATGAGGAGTGTGTGTGTGTGTGTGTGTGTTGTGTGTGTGTGTGTGTGTGTGTGTGTAGCCATTTGTTCAGAATGGTATAAGCTCTCCTGCTGGTGCAAGGGGTTGGACTAGAAGACCTCCAAGACCTTCCAACTCTGTTATTCTGTTATTGTTATGTTAAAATATCCCCTTATTTATTTGATGTGCACAAATATGGAACTACTAATAAGAATCTTGAGATCTTCCATATTCCTTATTTTCAGATATTACAAAACACCAGCGAATAATTTCTAGGGCTGTTCACATAGACAGATATAGATAGATGATACCTAGCTAGTTAGGTAGGTAGGTAGATATAGATAGATGATAGATAGGTAGGTAGTTGATAGATAGGCAGGTAGGTAGATAGATAGAGGCAGGTAGTTATAGATAGATGATAAGTAGGTAGATAGGTAGGTAGACATAGATGATAGATAGATAGATAGATAGATAGATAGATAGATAGATAGATAGATAGATGGATGGATGGATGGATGGATGGATGGATGGATGGATGGATGGATGGATGGATGGATGGATGGATGGATATAGACAGACAGACAGACAAAGATAGATGATAGATAGATGGATGGATGGATGGATAGATAGATATAGACAGACAGACAGACAGACAGACAAAGATAGATGATAGATAGATAGGTGGGTAGAAAATAGATAGGTAGATATAGATAGACAGACAGAGAGACAGACATTATAGATACCAATTTTGAATGTCATGTGGACTTGATTTAGGAAAGTATGTGCCTTCTAATGGGAAAAACATTTAGGCAAATCCATTATAAGACTACAAAATTTACATAGCCAGCCTGTGTGTTTCAAACACAGGAATGACGTTTTGTGCTGAAGTTTTTATACACATGAGCAATTACTGAGTAATTCTAGCTCTTTCACATCCCCTTGTGATGGCTGGCAATGATAGTAACTAAGGAAGAAGGGAGAGGTTAAAGAAGGAAAAAAAAAGGGACAATTTCTCTCTCTGTGCAGAATCTTACATTTAAGGAACATGATTGAGTGCACCCCTCTGTGGTTATGGCATCTAGTTAATTAGATAACAGAATAACAGAGGTGGAAGGGACCTTGGAGGTTTTATAGTCCAAGTAGGAAACCCTGTACCATTTCAGAGAAATGACTGTCCAATCTCTTCTTAAAAACCTCTAGTGTTGGATCACCCACCATTTCTGGAGGCAAGTTATTCCACTAATTAATGGTTATAACTGTCAGGAAATTCCTCCTTAGTTCTAGGTTGTTTCTCTCCTTGATTAGTTTCCATCCGTTGCTTCTTGTTCTGCCTTCAGGTGCTTTGCAGAGTAAGTTGACTGCCTCTTCTTTGGGGCAGCCCCTGAGATATTGGAACACTGCCGTCCGGTTGCCACTAGTTCTTCTTTTCATTAAAGTAGACATACTCAATTCCTTCAGCCAATACCATTATAGACGCTACAGAGGTGGTATTCAGCAGGTTCGGACCAGTTCTGGAGAACCGGTAGCGGAATTCAAGATGGCGGTCATGGCCATGTAACCGACGCTCTGCAACTTTGAAATGTGTACCATGGAATAAGGCTGAGGCTTCAAGGGCAGACACAGCTGTCATCTTGACTTTTTGGACACTCCTCTTACTCCATCTCTGCTCTTCATTAAAGGGTTTTTTTGGGGAGAGGGAGGGGCGAGGAACGGATGTCAAGCGTGTTTTTGACTCTGGTGACTGGCTGGACAATTCCCTGCAGTTTTCAGAAGTGGCCTTCCATTGCCTCTTTCCTAGTGCTAAGATTGGCCCGAGGTTACTCAGCTGGCTTTGTGCTTAAGGTTGGACTAGAACTCATGGTCTACTGATTTCTAGCCTGATGCTTTAACCACTAGACCAGGGGTCGGCAACCTTAAACATTGAAAGGGCCACAAACGCTCTAACTGGAAGCCCCCACATTCAATTCTGGAGCCGACCGGAAGTGCGATTTCCCCCACCATAGAGTCTCCTCCTAGCGTGGCATCCTTTTTCCTCTACCTGCCCTATCCATTGTGGAGCTGACAGGCGAGAGGGAGCCACAACAGAGGAATGAAAGAGCCACATGCGGCTCCAGAACCGCAGGTTGCCGGCCCTTGCACTAGACCAAACTAACTTTCTCTTCGTGAAAGTAGCCTGATGTTTTTCAGGCTTCTGATCCAGCTTGAAAACAGATGGCATTGCTTTAAGGAATCCATTTGTTGAAGTGGTCGTGATTCTTAAAATAGCCATAGCACGCACGCACGCACACACACACACCTTGATGTTTTGCAGAAACATCAATGAATCGGGCTACTTTAACAATCAGCAGAGACCTAATGCTGTGCTTGGAAGCCCTTTGGAATAATTTTCAAAGGGTATATAAACCTAGAGGAGAGCATACCCTAAAGGCTCTTTCTTCACGTCCCAAAAAGCGAAGACCTTGGAGGCAACTAGAGCAGGGCCAAGTTTAACTCACACAGGCAGAGAAAAACAAGTGATTCACAGTCACACTTGGCTACAAGATAAACAACTTTTTTTTCATTTCTAATTTGGAAATGTCTAGTTTACAGTTGATTTGTTTTTCTCTGCTCAGGAAAGCTATTTTGAGAAGTCTTTTGAACAAAAGTCATTACTGCTTACAAATCATCGTACAATTCATTACCCTCGGTGCCTGCCTTCAAAAGTTTAAATCTTTTTCATACACACAGATCGTTGCTTAAAATATTCCCTGCTTAAAATACGCTACAGATTCTTCCACCCCAGCCGGTCACAGCGACCTGTGGGGCCACGGATATTTTCTGTGACATGGGATGAAATGAATGGGTACCAATTTTGTTCTGTTTTTGGGGGGAGCAGGGGAGAAGGAAGAAGGCAGAAAAATCTTTCAACGCTACACTTCTTTATCTCCCCCCCTGTCAGATTTGGAAAAAGAACAAGGAATGCTTTTCACATTTTGACAGGTCAGTACAACTTTTCACATCCACGTCCAACTTGAATGGTGGCAAATGTCACAACGGGAAAAAAAAACTATACATTTATATTTGGGGAATATATCTGGGAGGTCAGTGTAGCAAATGCAATAAGAAACACTTTTTCCCCCCTAGTGCAAAAGGCTCAGACATTCATGGTATCATATTGCAAATAACATATATTCACTCATCTTTTGATTTAAAAAAAACCCTAGGTCACAAACCATGCATCTCCTTGGTGGGTTTGTATGTATGTATGTATGTATGTATGTATGTATGTATGTATGTATGTATGTTGCATTTGTGCTGATAAATAAATAGAGACTATTATAGATCTCCCTTTATTTATTTATCATCACAAATGCAACACAAAAATGGTTTTCTGCCTGGAAGGCTCCTAGGGTGGAGATGAAAGGCAAAAGGGAAGCAGTATGCTCCCTCCCATGTTTGGGCATACCGGGTGCTTTGACATAACACTGTATGTGTGTATGTGTGTGTATGGATGGCCTCTTGTGATGAGCCGATAGACAGAGAAAGGAAGCAGTATGCTTCCTCCCATATTTGGGCAAACCAGGGGTTATGACACAATACATACCTATTTCCCTGGCTTAGCTGATAAAGGAGGAGAGCCTGTGGCCTAGTGGCTAATACAACTGCCTAATATGTAATACAGCCAGGTTTGAATCCCAGTAAGGGTATGGCTAGCTGATGAGAGCTAAATAGCTTGAAATAGATCTATACCAGTCTCCCTTTATTTATTTATCAGCACAAATATAACAAATGTAACAAAAAGGCAACAGTAAAAAAATATTGGGTTCTGTCTGAATGGTCTCTTGTGACGAGCCGAAGGATAGAGAATGGAAGTGTCTGTCTGTCTGTCTGTCTGTCTGTCTATCTATCTATCTATCTATCTATCTATCTATCTATCTATCTATCTATCATCTATCTATCTATCTATCTATCTATCTATCTATCTATCTATCTATCTATCTATCTATCTATCTATTTTGTTGTTATATTTGTGTCTTATCGTTTTCCCAGGAACTCAGGTGGGATAAAATAAGCAGGGCATAATGTAGTAGACATTTAATTCCCATAATGTTTTTTTTTTAATATTTCTCAACATACTTAATAGACCACTGTAATTCCATCAGTTAATGGGACAGATAAACAACTGCCACGTAACAGGAATAGAAGTTGGGTCATCAACGAATCCCTATCATTTATCATCTCCCAATTATGTTATATGCGTGTGTGTGTGTGTGTGTGTGTGTGTGTGTGTGTGTATGTATATATGTATATGTATCACTGATCTTCTTGCAATGTCCCCCCAAAAGTACAAATTTCAGATAGGAAATAAATAGAGGAGGATACACGGATCGTCTGCTTCTTAATAAAATTCTGCACATTTTAATCAGAGGTCACTGTGTTCACACACACGATCGCTTTACCTTCATAAACATGCTGAATCCTGTTTTCAGAAGATCGGTCAGCCCAGAAGACATGTGTTCAATATCAACGGGGTCAGGTCGATCAGGGTTGTAAATTTCTTCCACCACTTGCTTCACCAATGGCTTATAAGATGCCTTGAAAGAAAATCACCCCTATTTGTTAAAATTAAATACATTGCATTTTTCAAAGTGAACATAATAATGAGGGGTGGCAATCACTTACCTTCCCTACCGGTTCGCAAATGTGAGCGCGCACGCGCTCACCCTACCTACAGCGCATGCGCTTTGCCTAAAAAAGAATCCGTTTTTGCCCTCCCCGGAAGCACTCTGTAGCACTCCGGACATCCAGTTTTCGTCCTCCCCGGCCCTCAGAAGCACTCTGCAAACCAAAAACAGCCCCGTGAAGGCACAGAGGGTTTGGGAGGCCAAAAACGGGCCTGTTTTTGGCCTGCAAACTGTTTCTGGGGGGGGGGGGGGCAGAGAGGGAGAAAACGGAACGTGAGGAGGCCAAAAACTATTTTTTGTCTTGTTTTTCTCTTCTAAATCTAGGTGCGTCTTATAGTCCGAAAAATATGGGAATACAAATGGCTGTCAGGTAAATAATTTCACTGATATTACACAGTGATCTTCATTCGTGATACTCTTCAATTACGCTGCATTAATCATCACTGAAGCTGGATGGTTTGAATTCCCCGAAAACCATTGTACAATAGCACTCTACCCCTGCTTAAAATAAATATCTGTTGTGATACAAGTGTACACATTATTAGAACGATGCAGGATTAAACTGCAAAATAATTAAAAGCTTTTAGTTAGTGGGGGGGAAAACCCTACCATATTCAATTTTATGGACTTATGCAATTACTATGCTGTAAATCTAAAGTATTAAACAGTGAATAACAACAATTAAAGTAGGAAGCTTATAATTTACAAAAATTAGTGGCAGGCAACATTTCTTACTTTTGCTATTCCAAGAAAGCCCCTCTCTAGTTTTCTTAGAAAACTCCTGCTGAATCAAGTTGTGGAAATTATAAACGGAAGTGCCACTTATCTTGGAGGGTGGGGAAATGAAAAACAAATGAGAAACTAACCACTTAATCTGAAACAACTTGAAAGAAATAAAAATATTTTCCAAAGCAATTACAGCCATCAGCATTTATTTCTTCATCCAGCTTTTTGGAACATCAGTGTCCCTTTTTTCCTTCTACCCAAGCGAAAAAGAAAATTAGATGCACTGGCCAAAACGTCCTGATCACACATTTTTACACTCATTCTCGGAGACACAGCTCTTTACTATACTGCTTGATGTTGTGAATTCAATAAGAAACATATTTATGCAATATGAGGCATTTGAATAAGTTACCAAAACATCCAATGTATGGAATTAAGAAGGATAACTATTTTTTCTGATGTAATGAAGAGCTGCTTGCAAGGCAAGTTATATTTCACAAATGGATCATATTAATAGCAATAGCAGTTAGACTTATATACTGCTTCATAGGGCTTTCAGCCCTCTCTAAGCGGTTTACAGAGTCAGCATATCGCCCCCACAGTCTGGGTCCTCATTTCACCCAACTCGGAAGGATGGAAAGCTGAGTCAACCTTGTGCCGGTAAGATTAGAACCGCTGAACTGCAGATAACAGTTAGCTGAAATGGCCTGCAGTACTGCACCCTAACCACTGAGCCACCTCGGCTCTTAAGAGTGATTTATCACCGAGGCTGCAACAGTTGGTTAACTATCCACTAAGGATGGTCACCTTTTCGTATACAGCTTGAGTATAAATTATACTAAGACTAACATAAGCCTAAGGTGCAGTGGTTATTAGAATGCAATATTGCAGGCTAACTCTGCCCATAGTCAGGAGTTCGATCGTGACCGGCTCAAGGTTGACTCAGCCTTCCATCCTTCCGGGGTTGGTAAAATGAGGACCCAGATTGTTGGGGGCAAGAGGCTGACTCTGTAAACCACTTTGAGAATGCTGTAAAGCAGTGTTTTTCAACCTTTTTTGTGCAAAGGCACACTTTTTTCATGAAAAAAATCACGAGGCACACCACCATTAGAAAATGTTAAAAAAATTTAACTCTGTGCCTATATTGACTATATATAAAGTGTTTTTCCCACGGCACACCTTACACTATGTCACGGCACACTAGTGTGCCGCGGCACAGTGGTTGAAAAACACTGCTGTAAAGCACTATGAAGTGGTATATAAGTCTAACTGCTATGGCTATTACCTTTGGTCCAGCTTAATGCAAGCTGAAGCTTCTGAATATGAGATTTGCTACCCTATCAAGGTGACAGCATAAAAAGTTCTGTTTTTGTTGTAAGGCTGTGCAGTTACGGTTTTGTTCCTTTTTTCCTCTGGCTTTATGCTGCAATTAATTTCGTTTTTCCTCTCCTCTAATAGATGGGAAGGCATAGGGTGCAAACACAAGTGATATCGGGAGAGGGTCAAGATCGATACACACAGTGATATTCAGTACCAATGCTGCTGACCTATCTTGTCCCATTTTGCCCAGCACATTGATCCAAAATCTGTATAAAACCCGCTTTAAAATGTTGCCCAACAGGTTGGAGAAGAGTAACGCAAACATGCTGATGATAACCAGGTTTATCTCCAGCAAAGACCACGGAAGGAAATGGCACCTTTATCCTCTGCTTAAATTCACTTAGTGCAGTGGTTCCCAAATTTAGCAACTTTAAGACTTGTGGACTTCAACTCCCAGAATTCTCCAGCCAGCAAAGCTGGCTGGAGAATTCTTGGAATCAAAGTCCACAAGTCTTAAAGTTGCCAAGTTTGGGAACCGCTGACTTAGTGGGCTGGGTGTGAGAGAATAAACTTAAGCCAAATCCCCAAAAGATGGTGTGACGTTGATAAACTGACTTGGGAATTTAGGTTCATCCTCTTTGGATTGGGATTACAATTTCTCTGAAAGATCAGATGCTCTGTGGCCGCTCTTTGATTTTCAGCCGTACCTATCTTTTTTTTAAAAAAGAATATTTATTTTGCAGGGACAAGGGCTGATTGTATACAGTTATGCCTGTTCCTGAGGCAATCAGATCATTTACATCTGTGTTAGCAATAGCAATAGCAGTTAGACTTATATACCGCTTCATAGGGCTTTCAGCCGTCTCTAAGCAGTTTACAGAGTCAGCATTTTGCCCCCAACAATCCGGGTCCTCATTTTACCCACCTCGGAAGGATGGAAGGCTGAGTCAACCCTGAGCTGGTGAGATTTGAACAGCCGAACTGTAGAACTGCAGTCAGCTGAAGTAGCCTGCAGTGCTGCATTTAACCACTGCGCCACCTCGGCTCTTAACTTGTGTTCTGACCTAAGCTTCACAAAATCATGAAGCAGACTCCTTGTCCCAACAAAACTCCTTTTTATTAAGCTAATGTGAAATCCTCTCATTCACATACAGCAAAGTCTTTCGGCAAGCCATCTTTCAAGGGTGAATTTACAACCACAGACCTTATCAGGCTGGGAGAGCTGCTAGGACGATATCTTCCAAACACAACGCAGTACAAGTTAATACTTGGCAAGGAGTCTCTGAGAGTCACAAACAAATCTTCACACTAATTAAAGGAACAAATTGTCTCCTGCAAACTCCACTCCCCTTTCGCTCCTCTTTATTCCCTCTGGGAGGGGCCATTCACCGTCCATCTGTGCCTTTACTCCCGAGTCGGCCCTTGTTCCTTAGCTGTTCCCTTCTCCTGGCAGCTCTGCGCATGTGCCCATCGGGAACAGGCTCCAGCTGTTCTTCTGCCCCACTGATCTCTGACTCCGAAAGCAGCTGAAAGCTGTCGGACAGCACTGGCCCCATCTGTGCCTCTGATGCACAGCACTCATCAGAGCCTTTCCCAGACTCCAGGACTGGCCCATGTTCCTCCCCAACCTCCTCACTGTCTGCCACCAGCTCCGCTGGGCTGCTGGTGGGCCACAACTACAACATTTGGTCTTGATTGCTGCAATGCATTTTACATGGCCCCCCTCCATGCAGAAGACAGCAGGGATCTTGGCTGCAAAACAGTTCTGGAAACAGATCCGCATTGGGCATGATTTAGGGCGTTGCTTTGAGAGCCCTGAAAAGTTGAGGACCTGACTATTCTGCTCCACAGCTCTCGTTATGAATTTATGGCGTTAATAAGATCAGCGGGAGAGGTCCTTTGGAACACGTCCCTGCTGGGAGAGATCTGTCTTTTTGGCAGACAGGAGAGGCCTCCCTTCGGTGGCTGAAAAGGCTCTGGAATGTACTCCCTCCTAAGTGGGCTTCACACCCTCAGTGGTTAGAACATTTGTATAGATACGCCTCCTTTGACTGTCTTTTAATTTATATATATATATATATACACACATACACACACACACACACACACACACACACACATATATATATACACATACATATATATACATATATACACACACACACACACACACACACACATATATATATACACATACATATATATACATACACACACACACACACACATATATATATATATACACATATGTCTGTCTGTCTGTCTGTCTGTCTATCTATCTATCTATCTATCTATCTATCTATCTATCTATCTATCTATCTATCTATCTATCTATCTATCTATCTATCTATCTATCTATCTATCTATCTATCTATCTATCTATCTATCTATCTATCTATCTATCTATCTATGATTTTTTTTTACAACCCCCGGTATGCCCAAATATGGGAGTAAGATCACTACTTCCATTTTCTGTCCTTCGGCTCATCACAAGAGACCATCCAGGCAGAAACCCAATATTTTTACTGTTGCCTTTTTGTTACATTTTGTTGTATTTGTGCTGATAAATAAATAAAGGGAGACTAGTATAGATCTATTTCAAGCTATTTAGCTCTCATCAGCTAGCCATACCCTTACTGGGATTTGAACCTGGGCTATATTACATACTAGGCAGACATCTTAGCCCTTAGGCCACAGGCTCTTATCCATTATCAGCGAAGCCAGGGTGAAAGGTATCTATTAGATTTTTTTTTTATAAATATATATATGGCTTAGTGGCTAGTACAACTGCCTGATATGTAATACAGCCCAGGTTCGATTCCCAGTAAGGGTATGGCTAGCTGATGAGAGCTAAATAGTTTGAAATAGATCTATACTAGTCTCCCTTTATTTATTTATCAGCACAAATGCAACACAAATGTAACAAAGGCAACAGTAAAAATAATGGCTTTCTGTCTGGATGATCTCTTGTGATGAGCCGATAGACAGAGAAAGGAAGCAGTAGGCTTCCTCCCATATTTGGGCATACCAGGGGCTGTGACACAATACATACCTATTTCCCTGGCCTAGCTGATAAAGGAAGAGAGCCTGTGGCTTAGTGGCTAATATAACTGCCTGATATGTAATACAGCCCAGGTTCGATTCCCAGTAAGGGTATGGCTAACTGATGAGAGCTAAATAGCTTGAAATAGATCTATACTAGTCTCTATTTATTTATCAGCACAAATGCAACATACACACACACACACACACAACCTTTAAAACTTCATTTTCAATTTTAGATTTTGAAGTTGTAGCAAGCGTTCATCAGACGAGAAAGGCAAGCTATGAGAGAGAGGAGGGAGGGGGGAGGGAAGGGGGAGAGCGGAGAGAGCAAGGGAGACGGAGAGCGAGAAAGTGGGAGGTAGACAGAGAGCGAGGTAGGAGAGAGACAGAGAGAGGCAGAGAGAGAGAGACCGAGACAGAGAGAGAAAGAGAGATATTTTAATCTGTAGGCTTTCGGTAATTTATGGGAATGCTGCTTGGATGTCAAATATAAAGCTGCCATCATTCAAACCAATTGCTACAGTTTTAGCAATTATGGTAGTCTTAAAAAAAAAAAACAACCCATGGTGGCACATGGAGGAAAGATGTATTCTAAAAACTCAGTTATGGAGAGCAAGATGGATTTTATATCCAAACATCACACAATGTGGGTCACGTTCAGGAAAATGTAGTTTTGGTTGCCTGCCAGGGTGGAAGAGATGAAGACTGATTAGAGAAACACATGTCAACTTGCCTGCTGGCTGTGGCTTCCCGGGATATGTACAGAATTAAACTGTTTCATGTGCGTCCGAGCTCGGCTCACATCCCGTAGGCTCTTAAAGATCTCATTCACTGCCGCCGTGGCTTTTTGAAGTGTAACCTTGGTGGAGGACTCACAACCTGAAAGAAGGGAAGATGAGTTAGTGGGGGAAATTGTTCGGTTCCACCACAAAACCGCGGTAGACTAAAGCGCGCTCGACGAAAGCGCGTCATCACAGCGCGACGAAAACAGCATGCTGTGAGCGGTAAAGTTAAAATTAACGCGTAAATCTAAACCTAACCCCCCCAAACCTAACCCTAACCCTAACCCTAAACCTAACCCTTAACCTAACCCTAAACCTAACCCTTAACCTAACGCTAAACCTAACGCTAACCCTTAACCTAACCCTAACCCTAACCCTAACACTTAACGTAACCCTAAACCTAACCCTAACCCTTAACCTAGCCCTAACCCTAACCCTAAACCTAACCCTTACCTTTACGTGAATCAGCTTGCTTTAAAAGCGCTTTTTAAAGCGCCCTTTTTTCTCCGCAGTCATATTTGTCGCGCTGCTGATAATGTCAGGTACGCGCTTTAATCAGGCGTGCTTTAGTGGACCGCGATTTTGTCGTGCCATGAATTGTTCAAGGCTGGCACATCCCTACAACTTGAGGTTTTCTTTCTACTCCTACTGGGGGTCTGGCAAACTTGCCAAATGCCATACAAACGAAAAGCACTCGATTTGGACGCCACATTTGATAAGTTACAGCAGAGAATAAAAACTCACCAGTTTATGGGATTCAGCTACAATTTTTTTTAAAAAAAATCTAGTTATAAGAGACATTATGAGTTTTACCCTGAGAAACAGTACAACCTGACACTTGCACACAAGACATTTTAGTTTTCTTTATAATCCAAGTTTATAATAGCAATAGCAATAGCAATAGCAGTGGACTTATATACCGCTTCATAGGCCTTTCAGGCCTCTCTAAGCGGTTTACAGAGAGTCAGCATATTGCCCCCAACAATCTGGGTCCTCATTTTACCCACCTCGGAAGGATGGAAGGCTGAGTCAACCCTGAGCCGGTGAGATTTGAACCGCTGACCTGCTGATCTAGCAGTAGCCTGCAGTGCTGCATTTTAACCACTGCGCCACCTTGGCTCACACATATATTCATAAGGTCTTTCTGTCCCGTTTTTGCATCTGCCATGGATTTTTTTTAAAAAACCTACCCAGATAGCTGAACATATAGTTAAATATGTGTTTGTGAATGAATTTTCCAACAAAGTAATATAATAATAGTAGAATAACAGAGTTGGAAGGGACTTTGGAGGTCTTCTAGTCCAATCCCCTGCTTAGGCAGGAAACCCTACACCACTTCAGACAAATGGTTATCCAACATCTTCTTAAAAATGTCCAGTGTTGGAGCATTCACGACTTCTGGAGGCAAGCTGTTCCACTGATTAATTGTTCTGTCAGGAAATTTCTCCTCAGTTCTAAATTGCTTCTCTCCTGGATCAGTTTCCACCCAGTCTTACCCTCAGGTGCCTTGGAGAATAGTTTGACTCCCTCTTCTTTGTGGCAGCCCCTGAGATATTGGAACGCTGCTATCATGTCTCCCCTAGTCCTTCTTTTCATTCAACTAGACATATCCAGTTCCTTCAACCGTTCCTCATATGTTTTAGCCTCCAGTCCCCTAATCATCTGTCTTGGTCTTCTCTGTGTGGGTGACCAAAAAAAAGTGACTAAAGTATTTTGTAAGTAAGAACGACCAAAGTATTTTGCTTTAAATAGGCCTACTAGAGCAGGGGTCTCCAACCTTGGCCACTTGAAGACTTGTGGACTTCAACTCCTAGAATTCCTCAGCTTTGCTGGCTGAGGAATTCTGGGAATTGAAGTCCACTAGTCTTCAAGTGGCCAAGGTTGGTGACCCCGGTACTAGAGCATATATTGCGACGAGAAGTGCAACGCAACGATTTTGTGAAAGGTGATCTGGGCAAAATCTCAAGAGATTCACAAACGCTAAAGAATGTCATTCCCGTTCCAGAGGCTTGGATTCAATTCTTACTTGGCAATGTATCTACAGGTCTCTTTTTTTGGAGCTTTAAAACCTGTCCCATTGAGCCGCACTTAAGAAATAAGATAATTAATTAGTCAGTGGTAGTTTTAATTAGTCAGTGGTAATTTTGCAAAGACACCAGGACGGATCTGAAGTAGGTGGCAACGTTATGTTTAATAGCAAGGTTTGAAAAACACGAACCCCTTATGACTCCCCATTCCTTGAAATTGAATTTTCATAGAGCAAGAAAGAAAGGTTTTTGAGTTTCGAAAGAACATTAGAAAGGCCTTTTACTTGAGGCAGAAACAATTTTGAAAAAAGTAACACAGATTCAAGGATTGCACTGGCTTTATTTTCTGACAATCATAGTTATTGCAAGTCCCAAGGCTTCTTTATATCAATCAGTTAAGACTACAGAATATATATGTCCTTCTCCTTTATACAAAACTATTTACTAAGTCAGCATTACAATTGCTATTAATCTTCTCATCGTTCCTATCACCCATCTCCTCCCACTTATGACTGTAACTTTGTTGCTTGTATCCTTACGATTTATATTGATTGTTTCCTAATATGATTCGTGACCCGACAAAAGCGCGAACGTCAAAAGCGCGGCGCTAAAACCGCAATGTCAAAAGCGCGCCGACAACAGCGCGCCGACAACAGCGCGCCGACAGAAACGCGATTTAAGTTAAGGTAAGGTTTAGGGTTAGGTTTAGGGTTAGGTTTAGGGTTAGGTTACAGCGCGCTTCTGTCGGCGCGCTGTTGTCGGCGCGCTTCAGCGCTCATTCGTCATGCGGTTTTGTCGGCGCGGTTTTCTCATCGCGGTTTAGTCAGGCGCGCTTTTGTCGTTCGCGCATTTGTGGTGGAACCATATGATTTGATTGCTTATTTGCACCCTAGGACTCTCATTAAGTGTTGAACTTTATGATTCGTGACGAATGTATCTTGTCTTTTTATGAACACTGAGAGCATCTGCACCAAAGACAAATTCCTTGGGTGTCCAATCACACTTGGCCAATAAATCTAATCTAATCTAATCTAATCTAATATAATATAATGATCCTACGTATAGTTATGGAACCTGCTGGTTTTCCATACAGCATTTAATGTGGCTGGAGGTTACATGTAATAGTTAATTTTTCAAGGTGCTCAGGCGTATTTAATCCTTATAACCTGTTAATCAAATCAGAAAAGTTTGACTTCTTTAATTGTAGCTACAGTGCTATATTACCTGCAGCATTTGCATTGTCAACTATCCACTGTTCATGCTTTATTGACTTCATAAGGTTTAACAATTTTATTAATATTTTTTATTTGTAGGGTATGGGTCTCTTAGGTAAACTCCCCGTTGGGAGAGCGAGTACGTTCAGAGAAGCATTGTTAGAGTTGTGTTGGAGAACACACAAACCAGCATACAGAGACAGTGCAGTTTAAATAGACTTACTTTCTTGGAAATAGAGGTATCAGAGTCCATCAAAACAGTCCAAGTCATACACGGATAATTCAATCAGTTATCAACGTCTTTCAGTTAAGGGATAATCCAAATAACATAGTCCAGTAACAGATAATCAATCCAGTAATCAAGGTTTGCTAACAGTTGCAAAACTTACAACAGCTCACGGCACTTTCTAACAGCCAGCTTCCAAAACACTCAGATCAGATCAGCCCAGCATCTAACGAACAGAGAGAGCTAACAGTCCTTCTGGCTCCCTCTGATGGCCAAAACAGCAACCAATCACATTTTACAGTATGATTTAAAGTAACAGTTACACCATTGTTACATGATTTATATATTGCCAACCCAACCATTAGAATTATATTCCTAACAGGGTCCTTCACTGTAATTGACGACATCATTGCGATATCATTTTTGTACCATTACGACATCATTTTTCATGGCATCTAGGACATTACTTTCACAGCAAAGTTCTAGCAAACTTGATTCTACATGTTCCTTTTACAAAACTTTTTCTCTCCCTTACTATTAAGTACTGTATTATGTATTATATATACTGTATTATGTGGCCTGGAAGAGATGTTTATTCGAATACTGCCTTCCTCTAATCCACCATTCCCACTTTCAATTCAGAAACAGAGTACAGATTGCAGATCTTGCCACACACTAAGAAAATTCAACACAGTGCAGAGAATTAAAATGTATTCAACGGTATGTTTTTAAAAAGGGCCAGTAACCAGTGGTTGAGCTGCCATCTTGTTGAGTATCATCACTTTTCCTGTCACCATAGCAACCACCCAAGCATTTATACAGCAACTGTAGGATGATGATGAGTAAATGTTAAAATATCACCGTGTGGGGATAAATTTCTGCCATTAGTTCTAACATATGACATCCTTTTAAATTAATAAGACTAAAATGTTCAGACTGCCCAGGACTTTGGCAGTCTACGGAATCATTTATCAGGACAAAAACAGAACTGCCTCCATTCAGCGACAGCAGCCGGAGGCGTCTTCGGTTGGTTTGAACTAGTCTTGGAAAACAAAGTCAGAACATTTCTGGTCTCTTCATAACAATGCTATATAAGTGTTTATTTGAACTTTTATAGATGCCATAACTCTCTCAAGCTATTTTTTACTTTGGAGAGCTGAGTTGAAAACACTTGTTTTCCAAGAGGGAATAAATTCACTATCACTGCAACCTGTGGTTGTGTAAATTTAAAATTTTATACAAAAATATAAAAATCTCTTACATACACACACACACTGTATATATGTGTATATACAGACACAGACATACATTTTTGCTGATAAATAAATGAAGGGAGACTAATATAGGTCTATTTCAAGCTAATTAGCGCTCATCAGCTAGCCATACCCTTACTAGGATTTGAACTTTGGCTGTTTCACATGTTAAGCAGTTATATTAACCTCTAAGCCACAAGCTCTCCTTCCTTATCAGCTGAGCCAGGGGAATGATTAAGTGTTTTGTCAAAGCACCTAGTATGCCTGATAAGGTAGGAGAACTTGTGGCTTAGAGTTTAGGGTTAGGGATATATATATAAAGGGAGACTAGATTCAAACCTGGGCTGCTATTACATGTTAGGCAGTTGTATTAGCCTCTAAGCCACATGCTCTCCCTCTTTGAATCAGCCTATATGATATATTGTATTTTATCTATCTATCTATCTATCTATCATCTATCTATCTATCTATCTATCTATCTATCTATCTATCTATCTATCTATCTATCTATCTATCTATCATCTATCTATCTCTATCTCTATCTCTATCTCTATCTCTATCTCTATCTCTATCTCTATCTCTATCTCTATCTCTATCTCTATCTATCTATCTCTATCTATATATATAGTGTCACAACCCCTGGTATGTCTAAATATGGGAGGGAGCATACTGCTTCCCTTTTCTGTCTATCGGCTCACTCTGGGAGCCATCCAGGCAGAAAGCCATATATGTATGTATATATGTATATATGTGTATGTATATATATGTATGTCAAAACCCAGCCTGAAGATGGCGAGTGAGACCTCGCCGAAACATCGCCAAGACAATCTCAATCTTAGACAAGAAAAGACCCGAATACAACAAGACCAGTATATATGTGTGTGTGTAAATAAATATAAAACAATTCAAGCTGATTGCTCATACTCCCCCCCCCCCTTCTTAAGAAAAGAGTCGATGCAGATGGTTGCCAGGTATCTCCTATAGTTATTGGTTGATCCTGATTTTTTGGAATTATTCTAATACAGGGGTGTCAAAGTTAAGGCCCGCGGGTCGGATCCAGCCCACGGGGTGCTTAGATCTGACCCCCAGGGCCACCTTGGAAACAGCGAAGGACTGGCCCAGCGTTGTCCCTGTCAGTGAAAACAGTCTCCCAATTTCAGTTTTCGGCTGGGACGGCCTCCTGCAACCCTCTGCCAGCACAAATGGACCTCAGGAGGGCCATGTGCACTACATTTTGAATTGCATATCTCAGAGAAGCCTAACTTTAACCACTCCTTCACATTAAATCCCAAGATAATTCCCTCCCCCCTGAAAGTTAGTCTTAAAGGCAGCCCCCATGTAACACAGTACCATCATTGCCTCTAAAGAGTCACTTGAAAGTAAAACCAGCAATTAGATTTAAGCATGCAATTCAAGGAAGCTTAACGCTAATCCAAACTTTACACTTAACTGCAATGCAAATGTTTAACCATTAAAAAAAAAAAAAACTCCTGGTAGATATTCCCCCCCCACAATACTTTATGAGTATTACTAACCATACAATCTCATCCTAAAGCCATAAAAAATAATCACAAAACTCCAGGAAGCCTAATGCTTCATGCTATCTTTATCTTCACTCCATAGAGATTTTAAAGTTACTCTTGGCAATTACGTGTGACGTCACCAACTCAAAGGCGACAACCATTCATAAAAACTTGTCTGTAGAATATTCCTCACTTTATTTTGACCCAGAGGTTTCAAGGAAGCCGAATCCTGTGTGCCACAAAAATACTGAAAATGTTTACCCAAGGTTACTCTAGCAGGCATGCCACATAAGGTGAATCTGACAGTGATGGCTAAACCTTTTGCTGTTGCGTGCCAAAAGCGTACCCCTGCCCATACCCATAATGCACTGCATGCACACACCCTTCCCCCCGCGCATGCGTGCATGACTCCTGCGCTCCTTTCCCCATGCATACAGGCATGATTCCTGCATACACACCCGCGCATGCGTGCATGACTCCTGCACTCCCCCTTTCCCCTGTGCATGCGTGCATGACTCCTATGGTCCCCCTTCCACCTGCACATGTGTACATGTCTCATGTGCTCCCCTTTCCCCACATATGCACGCATGATTCCGGTGCTCCCCCTCCCCCGTGCATGACTTGTGCGCTCCCCCTTCCCCCACACGTGCATGCATGATTCCTGTGCTCCCCCTTCCCCCGCATGCATGCATGGCTCCTGCGCTCCCCCTTGTCTTCCCCAGCCCCTAGGAGCACTATGCAGGCTTCAGCAGGGCTGGGGGAAGGCAAAAACAGCCCTGTTTTGGGGGGAAATGGGCTGGTTTTTTTTTTTTGCAAAAATGGGCATTTTTGCCTTCCCCCAGCCCTGCTAAAACCTGCAGAGTACTTCTGGGGGCTGGGGAAGGCAAAAATGCCTCTGTTTTTGTGTAAAACGGCCCATTTTTCACCCAAATGGCGCGCAGGGGTGGGGCTTCAGGAGGCCAAAAATGGCTGTATTCAGTGTATAAAACACACCAACATTTGCACGCTCTTTTAGGAGGGAAAAAGGTGTGTCTTACACTCTGAAAAATATGTTAAGTTTTGCTTTCATTGTATAATGATATTCCATACTGAAGGTGAAAAATGCTTCTTGTTTTGTCTAGAGACTAAAAATGGAGCTTATCCTGATAGTTACTATGACAGTAATAGAATAACAGAGTTGGAAGGGACCTTGGAGGTCATCTAGTCCAACCCCTGCACAAGCGGGAGATCCTATGTCATTTCAGACAAATAGCAATCCAGTCTCCAGTCTCTTCTTGAAAGCCTCCAGTGATGAAGCTCCCACAACTTCTGAAGGCAACTTCTGTTCCATGGGTTGATTGTTCTCACTGCCTGAAAATTTCCCCCTTATTTCTGGGCTGAATCTCTCCTTGATCAGTTTCCATCCATTCTTTCTTCTCTGGCCTTCAGGCGCTTTGGAAAATAGGTTGACATCCTCTTCTTTGTGGCACGTCCTCAAATATTGGAAGACCGATATCATGTCACCCCTGGTCCTTCCCTTCACTAGACTGGCCATGCCCAGTTCCTGTAGCCATTTTTCCTATGTTTTAGCCTCCAGGCCAGTAGTGGGTTTCGGCTCCCCTTGCAACTGGTACACTGCAACGGGAGCTGGCCTGGCCTTCCAAAGCACCGTTCTGTTACAGCGGCTGCTGCTTCCGGCAGGCACCGGTACACGCGTACCGGGGCGTTCCTCCCGCAACCCACCACTGCTCCAGGCCCCTAATCGTCTGGGTTGCTCTCCTCTGCACTATTTCCAAAGTTTGCTTACTGCTCTGACTCAGCTTACCAACTTAGGAACAATCAACATTCTGTAGCGTCTCTTAATTTCTTTGGTTCCTGGGGTTGCATCAGGTGAAAACTCACAACTTTGGAGTATTTTCATGGGAAACACAGGAGATGTATAAACAATAACCTAATAAAATTGTTAAGCTTAGTCACATGTTCCAATTAGGTGAAACAATCAAAACATTTCTCTAAATGGCCTGCCAGAAATACCTCGGAACTATTTCTGGAAATCCTTTACTCTCGAATATGCACCAGATTTGGGCAGGATTATTTGACAGTTTTTTTCTGAAAACAGACAAAATTCTTGCTACTTAAGAGACCTTGAAGATAAATAATTCTGAGCTCTTAATTCTTTTCGGTTTCTAGAGGCCAGGTGGTTTCCAGGGCTTTATAATATACTAGCTGATAACCTGGTTTTGCCCGAGTATTTATTTATCCTAATCCATACATTTCTTCTCAAAAATAATCCCAGACCAAACATAATTTCTAATGTTGGGTTTTCCCCCTTACCAGAGGGAGCCCCTTTGTGGAGTGCTGTGAAGCCTTTACCATGGCAACTCCACTGCGCTGTACAGTAGAAGCCATTTTATGGCACAACAGGCTGTTTTTTAACAGAGCACCCCCCCGAGGGGTGTTAGGGGGTGTCTTACCCCCACAGTATTTGTCTCCAGAGAGTAGGTCATCTGTGTACCATGTTTGGTTGAAATTGCTCAAGGTGTTCCAGAGTTATGCTAGAACGAACATACATACATACATACATACATACATACATACATACATACATACATGCATACACACACACACACACACACACACAGCCATTTATATATATGCAACACACACATGTATATATGTATGTATATATGTATATGTATATGTATTTAGTGTCACAACCCCTGGTATGCCAAAATATGAATATTCGAATCCCAGTAAGGGTATGGCTAGCTGTTGTAAGGGTATGGCTAGCTTGAAATAGATCTATACTAGTCTCCCTTTATTTATTTATCAGCACAAATACAACATATATATATATATATATATATATATATATATATATATATATATATATATGTGTGTGTGTGTGTGTGTGTGTGTGTGTGTGTGTGTGTGTGTGTGTGTGTGTGTGTGTGTGTGTGTGTGTGTGTGTGTGTGTGTGTGTGTGTGTGTGTGTGTGTGTGTGTGTTATATTTGTGCTGATAAATAAATAAAGGACAGCACAAATATAACACAAATATAACAAAGGCAACAGTAAAAATATTGGGTTTCTGTCGTGATGGACTCTTGTGACGAGCCGATTGACAGATAATGGAAGCAGTTAGCTTCCTCCCTTAATTGGGGCATACCAGGGGTTGTGACACTAAATATATGTATGTATGTATGTATGTATGTATGTATGTATGTGTGTATGTATGTATGAAAAAAATAGAAGAAGAAGGAAGGAAGGAAGGAAGGAAGGAAGAAAAGAAGGAAGGAGGAGGAGGAGGGGGAGAAGAAGAAGAAGAAGCAAATATAGAACATATCAAAGTCTGAATGGTACAGGATTCTTTCAAAATTCATTTCCCATCAAGCATACCCATTTCTCCATTTCCTGAACACTTAAAGCAATACCGATCTTCATCACAACATATTCACTGGTAATATAAAAATTAAGGCAATATTTCTAGAGTGTTGAAACCACTTTCTCCGCCTATTAAGGGGTGGCAATGTAGCTAGCTATCTTCTTTCAAATGTGAGAGCACCTTGCATTTACTTGGACTACATTCTTCTTAAACCATGTCATTTCTTTAGCATCCATATTTTCTAACACCACACTGTTACTTTCCCACATTTAGACAGTGAGAAGGTGAGGCTTTTTCATTGGGGGCCGAAATGCTTATATGCTTCTTTTCAAAATTGAATCTTTGGATGAGCCAGGGATGAATCCTATCTTTCAAGTCACATCCCGTGAATCTTGGCTCCTACTAAAAATCCAAGGAGAAAGGGGCAGAAGCAAAACCATTAGCTCTGCTATCCTTTCTACCTTCCAAAATGTACCCTTGACTGCAGAGAACATCAACAGATGGGCAGGCATATCTTAAAGATCACTCAAATGAGAGATATAAATGAGACTGGAAAAAATGGATTGACTATATACAAAATAAATACGGGACTAAGAAATTCCAGTTAGCCTATGCTTAAGATCAGAAATGATTTAAACTGTTTAAAGTTAGTTCAGTAAGAAGAAGCTAAGGTCAATGTAGAATGTCATTAATTTCTTTATTTCTTTTTTCTCAATAGATTTTAGACTGTATTAGTTAAAAATCCATACCGTGTACGGGTTCTGGGAAGTCGGGGGGGGGGAAGGAGGAGGGGGGCTGGGGGGGGTGGAGGGAGGGAGAGGCATACAAAAAAAATTGTACTTCAATGTTTTAATGATTGACGAATGATGAAATATTTGTGTTTTTTAAAAGAAATAAAACTCTTTTTCTGAACAGATGGGCAGGCACTCATTAGTGTAAATCAAAACCCAAGTTCTTGTCTGCTCAAAGCCTGCAGAGAGCTAGGTAGCCACAGAAAACAGCTTTCTGGGAGTTGAAACCCCCTACAAAATGAATATCTTTTAAAGCAGGGATGAAAGATGCGTGCAGTTTTTTCAAATTCTCTGCCCAGCATCTCATAACATTCCCCTCTTACAAAGATGTATATAGAGCGCTGCTCTACTGCCCTCTAGTGTACATTTGTAAAAACAAAAAAAATGCAACTGATAGGTAAGACTCCTCCATTCTTTTAGCGGAGCTAACTTCAGTGATCAAGTATCACGCAAACAAGAGAGATGCCTAAACACAGCAGGGATTTCTTTGCAGGTCCTGTTGCTTTCTGTTCTTCCTTCAGCCACACTGCTCCGCTGGAACATCATCAACCAATCCATATACAAAACATGTGGGATACAATCAGAGGTGGGTTCCTACCAGTTCGCACCTATTCGGTAGAACCGGTTCATCAAATCTACCGAACCGGTTAGAAGAGGTTCCACCAGTGGACCCGGAAAGCCGGCCACACCTACAGAAGAGGTTCCAAAATTTTTTGAAACCCACCGCTGGTCCTTGGATATGATTATTCTACACTATCATGCTCCTATTTATAAAACTCAGTGCCTCTGTGAAAGGTAAGGATGACTACTGCGTTTGTGGTGCGATCAGAACATTGCGTGTGTTGAAGCTGTTTTAACGCAAACCAAAGATGCCTTTTGAAAAACAAGTTTATATCATATTCTTATGCATGCCAGTGCTGTGTGTGAGGTAATTTAAGGTGGTTCTGACAAGTGTCGTCGGCATCTTCATATCCGGTCACCTGAGTGGCAAGCCACTCCCATCAGGTCACATGGGTGGCAAGCCACTCCCACAAAGGAGGCCATACCCACAGAGTAGGTTCAAACAATTTTTGAAACCCACCACTGGATACAATCAAGATCAAGTGAGGTACTAATACCACTCTATAAAGCCTTAGTAAGACCACATTTAGAATACTGCATCAGTTTTGGTCACCACACTATAAAAAAAGATTATATCAAAAGTTGATCACATAACCGCAGGACTCTACAACCGTCATAAATATGAGTCACTTGCATCCATTGGGATAGACGCAGTGATTGTTGTGGCCCACCAGCGCAGCTGGCAGCAGATTCGGACAGTGAGGAGGTTGGAGAGGAAGATGGGCCAGTCCTGGAGTCTGGGGAAGACTCTGACGAGGGCTGTGTGTCAGAGGCAGAGAGGGTGCCAGAGCCGTATGCCAGTTATCAGCTGCCTTCCGAGTCAGACATCAGTGAGGCAGATGAACAGCTGGAGCCTGTTCCCAGTGTGTGAATGCGCAGAGTTGCCAGACGAAGGGAACAGCTAAAGACTTGGGAGTAAGGCCACAGGTGGACGATGAATGCCCCCTCCCATAGGGAATAAAAGAAGAGCGAAAGGGGAGTGGAGTTTGCAGGAGACAATTAGTTCGCTTAATTGGCTCGTGACTCTCCGAGACTCCTTGCCGAGTTACGCAGATATCGGCCTGGCAGCTCTCCAAGCCAGATAAGGTCTGTGACTGTAAATCCTCCCTTGAAAGACTTTGCTGGATGTGAATGAGCAGAAGTCACAGCAAATTAATAAAGGGGTTTTTTTTGTCGGGACCAGAAGTTTGCTTCCTGCTCTTGGGAAGCCTCGGAGTGATGCAATCCAAGCCCACCACTCCTCCACTCTGACTGTCTCTCTTCCTCTGGTGATGTCCTAATTGCCGGCAAGGCTTTGCCCACTCACTTCTCAGAAAACTCCTTCTTAAACCAACTTTACCCACAAAGACTGCAGGATTAAGGAGCACGAACACATCTGGAAAATACCAGGTCAGAGATGAGTCAGATCAAAATGGAAGCTGGTTTTCAAAGAGATAGGAAGGAGAGAGGCAAGGGGAACGTGGAGAGTAGGTAGGCAAAACTCTCATTCTAAGAGACGAGGTGGCGCAGTGGGTAGAGCGCAGTACTGCAGGCCACTTCAGCTGACTGCTAGTTCAGCAGTTCAGCGATTCAAATTTTTTTAGTATTTTTTTTTTTTTAGTATTTTATTAAGGATTTATATGCCGCCCTTTTCCCTGAGGGGACTCAGGGCGGCTTACAACAATGAAGGGAAGGGAGTGCAAGACAAGACTTGAAAAAAAAAGAATCGTGATTAAAAGAAATCTCACCGGCTCAGGGTTGACTCAGCCTTCCATCCTTCCGAGGTGGGTGAAATGAGGACCCAGACTGTGGGGGCAATATGCTGACTCTGTAAACCGCTTAGAGAGGGCTGAAAGCCCTATGAAGCGGTATATAAGTCTAACTGCTATTGCTATTGCTAACTGCTATTGCTATTCCAGTTCGACCGGCTCAAGGTTGACTCAGCTTTCCATCCTTCTCAGGTTGATAAAATGAGGAGCCAGACTGCTGGGGGCAAGATTCCGACTCTGTAAACTGCTTAGAGAACGCTGTAAAAGTACTATGAAGCGGTGTATCAGCCGAAGGGCTATTGCTATTCTCAGCTTTATAAACCACGATTTATTTAGCAATAGCAATCGCAGTTAGACTTATATACCGCTTCATAGGGCTTTCAGCCCTCTCTAAGCGGTTTACAGAGTCAGCATATCGCCCCCACAATCTGGGTCCTCATTTTACCCACCTCGGAAGGATGGAAGGCTGAGTCAACCCTGAGCCGGTGAGATCTGAACCGCTGAACTGCTGATAGCGGTCAGCTGAAGTGGCCTGCAGTACTGCACTCTACCCACTGCGCCACCTCGGCTCTCTTATGTGGGTTGCATTGGGTTTCCCATTTTCTTACCTCTGGGTTTTAGGCCAACATGTCCCACGGTTCTATTTTGAAAATATAGAGTGTTAAAAAAAAATAGCAACCATCAACTCTTTTCTTCTTTTTAAGAAAAAGGAATGAAAGAATACTTTTGTATACGTTATAAACAGATTGCCAGGAGAGGCAGGGTGTAGAAGGCCAATTAGTTGTTTTTCTGCACAGTTGTGGCCATTAGCACAGGAGGGGAGGTTTTATGACAAATGAGCTTGAAATTACCTGTAAAGGCCTCTAACTACACGGGGCAGATTTTAACTAAGTGGGGTATTAATTGTCAACAATATCACAGTTGTTGGTGTGATTGCTACTGTACGCCCACACTATGTGGGTGTGATAAGATTGGGAACTTGAGTGACTTTTTCAAGTGAAATTACACAAGCATTTGACCTTGTTTAATGTGAACATACCCAATTTGAGCTGTGCAACTGAATAAATACCCCACTCAATCAGCTGTCTATTTACTTGCCCGTCTATAAGCTTCTATTGGAGGGTATCAAACTCATACGCTACATCAAACTTGAGTGTCAAACCCAGTGGTGAAATTCACAATTTTTTTACTACCGGTTCTGTGGGCGTGGCCTGGTGTGCGTGGTGTGGCTTGGTGGGCATGGCAGGGGAAGGATACTGCAAAATCCCCCTTCCCTCCCGATCAGCTGGGACTTGGAAGGCAGAAACTAGATTGGGGTGGGGCCAGCCAGAGGTGGTATTTACCGGTTCTCCGAACTACTGGCAACTCTGTGCATGCGCACACTGGGAACAGGCTCCAGCTGTTCGTCTACCTGACTCTGAAGGCAGCTGCTAACTGGCATATGGCTCTGGACCCCTCTCTGCCTCCAACACAGAGCCCTCGTCAGAGCCTCCCCCAGACTCCAGGACTGGCCCATTTTCCTCCCCAATCTCCTCATTGTCCGAAACTGCTGCCAGCTGTGCTGGTCATCGGCGGGCCACATCACTGCCAGCTCTGCTGGCTGGCCACAACAATAAGATGGGCAGCCAATAAATTTAGAATAGAATAACAGAGTTGGAAGGGACCTTGGAGGTCTTCTACTCCAAGCCCCTGCTTAGGCCGGAAACCCTATAGTATTTCACACAAATGGTTATCCAATTTCTTCTTAAAAACTTTCTGTGTTGGAGCAGTCACAACTTTTGGAGGAAAGTTGTTCTACTGATTAATTGTTCTGTCAGGTAATTTAATAAATAATAATAAAAAAATTTAAAACTGTTGGAAAATTTGAAATGGTTTGTGTTCAGAAACTTTGGTATGATATCCGACAGAGCTGAGGTGACACAGTGGTTAGAGTGCAGTACTGCAGGCTACTTCAGCTGACTTCTAGCTGCAGTTCGGTAGTTCAAATCCCACCAGGCTCAAGGTTGACTCATCCTTCCATCCTTCCGAGGTGGGTAAAATGAGGACAGATTGTAGGGGGCAAGAGGCTGACTCTGTAACCGCTTAGAGAGAGCTTTAAAAGCATTATGAAGCGGTATATAAGTCTAAGTGCTATTGCTATACAACTAATTCATTTTTTACCCATACATGTATTTTAACCACCTCTTTACCTGTACATAGATACAGAAAAGGGGACTTGATATTCCACTCCCACCTTAAAAATCTACACTTGCCCCACTATTCTTCAAAACACTATCTTGCAGCTGCAACACTTTATTTATTGGCCACCCAACTCTAGCGGACTCTGGGCAGCATACAAAACTATAAAAAAAAACATAACAACAGTTTAAAACAATAAATCTTAATGTTGGAAAGGACTTTGGAGGTCTTCTAATCCAACCAGCTGTTCAAGGCGGGATCAAACAGACAGCCCAGATTAAAATAACTTAATAAATAACAAAACCAACAGAACAACATGGGGATCTCAGAACAAATAATAAACGTCAACTCCGGGCCTGGGACCAAATCAGGTTTTGTATTCCGGAAGTAAATTGTACGGAATTTATAATCAAAGTAAAAATAGACTCCAGTAGATCCACATACATGAAGCCGACCTGCTGGAAGTGTAAAAAAGTAGAAGGGACTTTTTAATCACATATGGTGGACCTGCCCGGAAACACAAAAATATTGGACAAAAATTTGGAAATGGGTGCAAGAAATTACAGGAGAACAGATAAAATACAACCCCCAAATCTTTCTACTGGGAATAATCAAAAGGGAAATATACAAAGAAAATTAAGTACATATTAACACATCTGCTAACTACCGCTAGAATAGCACTTGCCCAATGCTGGAAACAAAATAATACCCTCTCGGAGGAATTAGTGATAAAAAACAACAACTTTGGATTGTGCAGAGATGGACAAATTAACACTGAAATTAAAAGATAAAGAAGAGTCGGAATATTATGAAATTTGGAACAATTGGTACAAATGGCTGCAAAACAAGAATAAAATTAATTAAGCCAAAAAACAATTTATATAAATATATATAGAACTGTGTATAAAGGTGTGTAAATATAGAAGCGAAATATTACATACTAAATATTAGTATATTAATATATTAAATATTATATATGTACAGGTATGATGACATAACAATGTTGATGTAATGACTGTAAGGTGTTGTAGAAGGGAAAAAATAATTAAAAAAATCTGCTAAAAAAAAAGGATTATGTGGTGGGTTTCGGATCCCGGTGCAACCAGTACGGTGCAACGGGACCGGGCGGCCACCACATGCGTACTTAACACCCGCGACACTCCAGCTGCTCGGCGGAGCATTGCGCAGGTGCTGTAGGCTCCGTGCGCATGCACAAAAGCACAGATCAGCTGAAATACAGGTAAGGACGGTGGGCGGGCCCTCCGGAGCACCATACCGGAAAGGTACCTGGTGCTCCCAGCAGGCACCAGTATGCCCGTACTGGGGCGTACTGGTCGTATCCCACCACTGATACAGTCCTATATATTTGGGGATAGTCTGGATTAAATAAGAGGGTCTACTTCCGAGTACTTCTTCTGAGAGCCGAGGTGGCGCAGTGATTAGGGTGCAGTACTGCAGGCCACTTCAGCTGACTGCTAGTTCAGCAGTTCAGCGGTTCAAATCTCACCGGCTCAGGGTTGACTCAGCCTTCCATCCTTCCGAATAAATACCATCTATTCCATCTATGCCGCGAAGCCGGTCGAACTCCCAACAGCCCACCCCTGGTTATTGGCCTAGGAAAAAAACCAATGAAAACTTAGCTTTCCCAAGAAGAAATTTTTTCGTCAAACTAGATATTTGATGTTTAAAAATCATGTCTGATTCTTTCCATTTTGTTTTTTCCCCAAAACAAAAGTGTCAAAAAACCCACTCCATCTGCATTACCATCTTCACATTATTTGGGAGGGGGGGAGGCTATCTTGGTCATTAAACTTTCAGATTTAGTTTTTCAGCGTCTTATGAATTTCACTGCATCTTTACCCGGATTTACACCCCCCCCTTCCCTTCCACACACTCCCCAGATCTTTTAATAATAGCAGCCAATCGTTCCAACTTTCCACAGCTGCAAAGGTTACATCTCCACAGAGAGTTGAAGCAGTCCAGCTCATGCTTCCAATCAAAACAGTGACACAGTCAATGTGATTTATCGTCTAGAGAGACCTGATTAGAGAACAGCATGCTACACAGAGAAAGGGCAGGGAAATTTTAATCTTCAGCAGTTCATTTGTACATGACCCCAAACCAGGGAATATCAAAAGCCAACTCTTCCACTCTTGCCGAATTTTTGATTCAGTAATTTTTGTCCATTCAGTAAAAAAAGGCCCCTTAAACCAGGCTAGTTATGTTCTTTAACACCACATGGAATGTGAACTTGTGCCACAAAATAAAACAATGTTCATAACCCAGCATAAAATGAAAGTCGTCTCTCGCCTAGAATTGGAAATTTTTCCACAATTAGATTAGTAGTACTGTTTCCCCCAAAATAAGCCCCGGTCTTATTTTCTTTTGGGCTCCAGAATAAGCACTGGGGCTTATTTTCAGCGTGACCTGACAAATGCATGCCTGACAACAGCGTGCCGAAAAAAACCGCGTAGATAAAAACGCAACGTCGACAGTGCGCCCACAAAGGCGCACCGACAAAAAAGGCGGCGACAGAAGCGCGATTACGGTTAAGTTAAGGGTAAGGGTTACGGTTAGGTTCAGGGTTAGGTTTAGGATTACCTTTAGGGTTAGGTTTAGAGCGCGCTTCTGTCGGCGCGCTGTTGTTGGTGCGCTTCTGCGCTCATTCGTCGGCGCGATTTCGAACTCGTGGGTTTTTTCCCCTGTGGTTTTGTCAGTGCGCTTTTGTCCAGCGTGCATTTGACGGTGAACCATTTTCAGGGGATGCCTTATTTCCCCCCCTCCCATTTACTTTAGGGAATACATGGGAGGCCCACTTCCTCCGCTTGTTTGCGGCAAGGCAGGAAGCCACGCGGTGCACCAGCCCATTTGGGACCGAGCCGTGGAAGTGTTGGGCGAGCGAGTGCATGATGCGGCATTTGTGAAAGCAGTGTGTGTGTGCCCCTTCTCCTCCCTCCACCTCTGCCAGCTCCACTGGTCTTCTGAGCTGGGAAGATTGGAGACCCTTAGCGAGTGGACGGCCATATAAATTGTCTAAATAAGTACATTTTTAAAAAAAAGCCTGCCAATCAGAACACTACTTTCAGTAACGCCAATATGACTGCCCAAAATGAAAGAAGCCGAAGTGTCAATTTCTACACACCTTTGGCTTGAAGGGAGAACTTTTAGCAACGTGCTTCACCCTTGATCAAAAACTGTTGAAAATTCAGGCTCATTCTTCTTATTTTTCCCCTAAGTCTTCAAATGTCCACCAGGATATATAAACCCCCCTCCAACATCACTGCATTATTAAGAATACTCCACCCTCTTCTCTAGGATTCTTAACAGCATATTCTAAAGCAAAGGTGTGTTGAACACATCTTACCAAAATTTAACAGCACTGGCTTATTCTCATTTGGCTGAAATGCTAGAAACTAATGGCTTAAAAAGCTATTTGGCTGTGGTTTAAGTTCTTGCAGCTATGAACATTGATGTAACAGGCCATCAGCGCTCACTCAGTTCAAAACATGCCTCCGATAAGACAGTCTCCCTCAGAATTTGTGCCCCTCATTCAACTTAGGCTGTCCACTTTTTCCTTCCTCACCACGGCTAAAGCCCAGCTTGACAATTTAAAAGTGTGGTAAGCAAGGAGAAAGACCCAGTCGTGTTGGACACACAAGGAGAAGGCAGAGCAAAAAAGTACTTTCCTGGCCATAAAATAAGGGGTTTGTTTTAACATTCAAGCCTGAATTTATTGCACACATAAATGACTGCAGCATTAATTCCATTTTTAAAATGATTTATAGTAGTCACACGATCTGCATATGGCATGAAAAAGTGGCCTTACTATAGCTCCAGCTTGTTCCCCTACCACACAATTTACACGTAATATTTTGAAAGGTTTTCTTTCTTTCTTTTCTCTTTCTTTTCCTTCCTTCCTTTCTTTCTTTCTTCTTTCCTTCCTTCCTTCCTTCCTTCCTTCTTTCTTTCATTCTTTCTTTCTTCTTTCTTTCAAAGCAAAAGTTCAGATCTCCACCAAGACAAGGGTTTCCTCCTGTTTTTTCTTTCTTTCTTTCTTTCTTTCTTTCTTTCTTTCTTTCTTTCTTTCTTCTTTCCTTCCTTCCTTCTTTCTTCTTTCCTTCCTTCCTTCCTTCCTTCTTTCTTTCTCTCTTTTCTTTCTTTCTCTCTCTTCTTTCTTTCTTTCTTTCTTTCTTTCTTTCCTTCTTTCATTCTTTCTTTCTTCTTTCTTTCAAAGCAAAAGTTCAGATCTCCACCAAGACAAGGGTTTCCTCCTGTTTTTTCTTTCTTTCTTTCTTTCTTTCTTTCTTTCTTTCTTTCTTTCTTTCTTTCTTTCTTTCTTTCTTTCTTCCTTTCTTCCTTCCTTCCTTCCTTCTTTCTTTCTTTCAAAGCAAAAGTTCAGATCTCCACCAAGACAAGGGTTTCCTCCTGTTTTTTCTTTCTTTCTTTCTTTCTTTCTTTCTTTCTTTCTTTCTTTCTTTCTTTCTTTCTTCTTTCCTTCCTTCCTTCTTTCTTTCTTTCTTCTTTCTTTCCTTCCTTCCTTCCTTCCTTCCTTCTTTCTTTCTTTCTCTCTTTTCTTTCTTTCTCTCTCTTCTTCTTTCTTTCTTTCTTTCTTTCTTTCTTTCTTTCTTTCTTTCTTTCTTTCTTTCTTTCTTTCTTTCTTTCTTTCTTTCTTTCTAAGCAAAAGTTCAGATCTCCACCAAGACAAGGGTTTCCTCTTGTTTAACTGTTCAGTTTTTGCATGCATGAAGTGGTCTGTTTTCAGCTCCACAGTAAAAACACATCTGTGTTGGTGGGACTAATCGCCTTCTTATTAATATTTTTCTGGGGTTCTTCCCTCCCCTCCTCCCTGCCAGAGAATCCTAATGAAAACCATGTTTGCGTGCTGTAAGGCACAGAGGAAATTCATTACTCTGAGGGATAACTGCACTGCGCCAGTGAAATGAAAGTGATCTTATTTATGACGGGAAGAGGCCTGAACTCCCAACACACTTGGGTTGATACTGGAGGTAGGAAAAAAGCTGCAAAGCTGTAGAAACCTCTTCTCAAACAGAAGTCTTATCTCGGCAAATGACAGATTTTGTTTAAAAAAAAAACTTTACGAAGAAAGGGTGGGAGGGAATGCTTTGGTATGCCAAACAGACAAGAGAAGCTTTGGTAGCAATATATTGGAATGATGTGAACAATTGGCAAGTTCAAATCTCAAAGTTTTTTTTTTTTTTAAAGTTAAAATGTTTTTATTTTCCATTTTTCATTTTCATACAGTCACATATATACTGTGCATAGCCGGGGCCATACAACATTAAACAATAATCACAGCAATTCCTCTTGTCAACAATACCCCCCAAAATAGAAACCCAATATACCTCTTCCACTCTCCATACACCTTTGAATGCACATTGGCAAAAAAATAATGCACATTGGCAAAAAAATAAAAATCAGAACACCAAATACAAGCTGGGTGGACGTAACTGCGTAGATGACCCCTCACTCTGTCAAGGACCTTGGAGTCCTCATCTCAAAACGACTTAAGCCCCAGAGCTCACTGTAACAGCATTGCCAAAAAGGCATTAAGAGTTGTGAACCTAATCTTGCCTAGCATCTTCTCTGGTAATATTGTATTGCAAAGTAGGGCATACAAAACTTTTGCCAGACCAATTCTCGAATGAAGCTCATCTGCCTGGATATCGGAGATTAACACAATCGAGGGAGTCCAGAGATATTTCACGAGAAGAGTCCTCCACTCCTCTGCTCACAACAGAATCCCTTAGGCCACCAAACTTGAAATTTTGGGCTTGGACAACTTAGAACTTTGCCGTCTTCGATCTGACCTAAGCGTAGTACATAAAATTATCTGCTGCCTGGCAATGGCTACTTCAGCTTCAACCACAACAACACAGGAGCACACAATAGATGCAAATTTAACGTAAACCACTCCAAACTCGATTGCAGAAAATACGACTTCTGCAACGGAGTGGAATGTTCTACGTGACTCTGTGGTTAAACCCCCAAACCCCCAAAACTTTTAACCTTGGACTGCCTACTGTGGACCTCACCCCATTCCTAAGAGGGCTGTAAGGGGGCATGCATAAGCGCACCAATGTGCCGACCGTCCCTGTCCTGATGTTCTCTTTTATTCCTATCCATTTAATGCATTCAAAATCATGTTTATACTTATATATGTTATATAAGCCGAGGTGGCGCAGTGGTTAGGGTGCAGTACTGCAGGCCACTTCAGCTGACTGCTATTTGCAGTTCAGCGGTTCAAATCTCACCGGCTCAGGGTTGACTCAGCCTTCCATCCTTTCGAGGTGGGTAAAATGAGGACCCGGATTGTTGGGGGCGATATGCTGACTCTGTAAACCGCTTAGAGAGGGCTGAAAGCCCTATGAAGCGGTATATAAGTCTAACTGCTATTGCTATTGCTATTGCTATCTAATACATGCCTGACGAAATAAATACAATAAATAAAAATCTGAGAACTCCCCACTTACTTTAAGCTTCCTTCTATAGCACAGATTCTTTCTTCTTCTCCCAGAGACGCATAGCTATACCGGTAGTCCTCAGCTTATGTCCAGTTGCTTAGCGACTGTTTGAAGTTACAACAAACTTCCCTGTGGGTACTTATAACCCAGATTCAAACTTACACAATGCCACACACACACACACACATCCTCAGTCATATGGCTGCATTTTGGGCACCCAGCAAACGGCCCACATTTATGTTTGCAGCATCCCATGCGTTTTATGCCAGCTTTGTACTTTATGGCAGCATTTACTTTAGACTTCAAGAAGTGGTGCGATGGCCTAGAGGTGGAGCTCTCGCCTTACAATCTGGAGGCTGTGCACTCGATCCTGGGTAGAGACAGATATTTTCTCTCTCTGGGCACCCTGAGAATATATCTGCTGAACAAAACTCCACCTTGGCGACAGGAAGGGCATCCGGCCATTCAAACATTCTGCTAGCTCCATTCAGTTGCCCAAACTCCGCCCCGTAAGGGATTATTATGGGGTCGTTAAATGAAGATGATGGTTTACTTTAGATTTTCAGCAAAACCGGCCCACAGCAAACTATTGGCTCACTTAGCGACCTTGGTGTTTGTTTAACAGCTGCTGCAAAGAAGGCTGTAAAACTGGAGTGGTCTTGTGGGTGACCCAATTTACGACCATCGTGATTTACAACAGTAATGGGCAGTTTTCCATTAACACTCATAACTAGAGGACTACCTGCACAGCACTGGCAAATGTCCTTACTATCAGAACAGGACATGTATTGTGTTAGGTAGCCGGTAGCTTTGCTCAATGCATTAATGGGTGTAGGAAGAAGCACTAAAGCAGTGATGGCTAACCATTTTTCTAAAGGCGTGCCAAAATTGTGTGTGTGTCTGTGTCTGTCTGTGTGTGTTCCAGCATAACTCTGGAACGCCTGGGCTGCTATAGTATCAAATAAATCACAGTACTTTTGACAGTGATAGTGTGCATTAGTGTGATAGTGTTAGGATACAGCCTGTTGTGCCTTAAGATGGCGTCTACTGTACAGCACAGTGGAGTTGCCATGGTAACGCTTCACACTACTCCACAAGGGGGCTCCAACCTAATGCAGAATTAGGATAAATAAATAACTGGGCAACGCCGGGCTAGTGAGTACATAAAAGACAACCTAATACTACTGATTCCTTTTCACAGGGAATCAAGGTGTGTTTGCAACTAGGCGTACCAAGTTTTCCCCCCTGTAGACAAATCTCCTCTGTATACCTGACTATCTGCAGCCACCTGATGCGAGCGTTCAGTTTATTAAAAAGGCTTCAAAAAGCCCTTTCAAAACTTTACAAGGAATTCTACCCCCTTTTCAGGTTATTAGCTTAACTGACCTGCTTGCCAGATCTATGACATATGTTCAGGAAAGCCAATTCTTGGCAGGCAGAAGAATATTATCCAAAATTCTCACATTGCAAGCGTTCTCATATTATTAGATCTATTTTAGCAGGGGGGAAAAAGAAAAGCCCTTTTTTGTTTGAAAGCAGTTAATGTTTCCAAGTAGCATCGACCCAGGATGGCCACAAGAAGTCACTCTACGCTAATAGATTAAAAAAAAGGAAATTTGAACACATCTTGTTTGAATGAATCTGTTGATGAAGTTTTCCGTAAAACGTATGAAGCTTTTTCTAATTAATGAGCCTCTCAGAGAGTTTACCTGCTTAAGCAGCTGTTTATACGGATCATTGGATAAGAATAAAATTGATTTCTATTCCTGTACTTACTTTGCTCAGGGATTATTAGTAACTACGTGCATAATAAAGGCAGCTAAAATGCAAATAGTTTATGTCATCATTACTTTCCCATACAGCTTTGCAAGGTATGTATTTTCCTATATGGGTAGCCCTCGACTTGCGACCCCAAAAATTTCTGTTGCTAAGCGAGACAGATATTAAGTGAGTTTTTGCCCCACATTATGGCCTTTCTTGCTACAAGTGTTAAGTGAATCACGGCAGAGTTAGCAACAGCCACATGGTTGAAATTTGCAAACTTCCTCGCCAGGGGTAGCTTCAAAAATTGCAGCACTGGGCTGGCGGCCCCGTTGCTGGGTGGGCGTGGCCATGGTGGGATTGGCCTAGTCAGCCTCCTGCACCATGGCTGGGGGGGGGGGCATTTTCCGCCCACTCCAGGCTCCGGAGGCTTTCATCGAGCATGTGGGAGGGTGAAAACTGCTTCCCCTGAGCTCCTGAAACCCTGCGGAGACCAGAATTCGGACTTCCAGAATCTCCGGTAGGCCCCTTTCCCCCTCTCCCCAAGCCTCTGCACAGGCCCTGCAATTACCTGGCATGATGAACGGACCACGGGGAGACTCCTGGGAGGGGAGGGGAAGGCGGGACCAGCCAGAAGTGGGATACTAGAGCCGAGGTGGCGCAGCGATTAAATGCAGCACTACAGGCTACTTCAGCTGACTACAGTTCTGCAGTTCGGCTGTTCAAATCTCACTGGATCAAGGTTGACTCAGCCTTCCATCCTTCCGAGGTGGGTGAAATGAGGACCCAGACTGTTGGGGGCAATATGCCGACTCTGTAAACCGCTTAGAGAGGGCTGAAAGCCCTATGAAGCGGTATATAAGTCTAACTGCTATTGCTATTGCTATTGCTATTTGCCAAACCATGCAGAATCTTTACTGGAGGATCACCCGAATCTGTGGGAACCCCCCGCAGCCCACCTGTTTCCCACTGACTTCCACAATCGAAAGCAATGGGGAAGCTGGCAAGGAAGGTCACACAAATCCCTCCTATAATTCACTTCTGTCAATCCCGCCCCCTTCTGCCCGCCATTCTCCGTAGTGGCGCAGTGGTTAGAATGCAGTACTGCAGGCTCATTCTGCCGACTGCCTGCAATTTGGCAGTTCGAATCTCACCAGGCTGACTCCTCAGCCTCCCATCCTTCCAAGGTGGGTAAAATGAGGATCCAGATTGTTGGGGGCAAGAGGCTGAGTCTGTAAAACCGCTTTGCGAGGGCTGTAAAAGCACCGTGAAGCGGTGTATAAGTCCAAGCGCTACACTCCCCCCCACCGGCACCCGATCTGCAGCAACCCTGCCCTCTTGCCTGGGATTATAGCAATAGCAATAGCAGTTAGACTTATATACCGCTTCATAGGGCTTTCAGCCCTCTCTAAGCGGTTTACAGAGTCAGCATATTGCCCCCAACAACAATCCGGGTCCTCATTTTACCCACCTCGGAAGGATGGAAGGCTGAGTCAACCCTGAGCCGGTGAGATTTGAACAGCCAAACTGCAGAACTGCAGTCAGCTGAAGTAGCTTGCAGTGCTGCATTTAACCACTGCACGACCTCGGAGGGATTCCCTCCTCGCTGCTTAATGGCTCATGCCGCCATAGAATTATGACTGCAACCAGGATGCCATTGGTGCCATATGACAATACGTGATTTAGTGACAGCAATCCCACTCCCAATTGTCTTCGTCATCCAAACACTACCTCTATATGAATTCAAACTATATTTATGCATATATTTTGCAGTTATTTTAGCGTAAAGTAGTTATACCACAAAACCATCCATTGTTTTAAGTCTTTAACTAGTTTACATTTGAAAAACCACATGCGGTGCCAACCTCAACCCGTCTCTAAAGACCTTCCAAAGCACTCAGGCCTTCATGAGTGAGGTTTGGTTTTGCACAATCATCGCAATTTCCTCCCGCTTAGAAACGCTCCATCGGCGTTTAGCGAACGAGAGGTATGATGAAATAAGAAAACTGGACTAGAAAAAAAGAAGCCCACGGATTGCAATACTTGGAAAACAAACATGGGAAATGAAATCCCTCTCCATCTATAAAAAGATTGGGTTGCCAAGCCGAAAATGAAACCTTTGCGAAACCTAAACCAAAAAGTAGCCAGCTGAATAACAAAAGGCCTATCAAGTTACTTTCATGGTATGATTAAAACTTCTTAAATCTGAGCTTTAACTTGATGTAATGAGGCATGCATTCTGGTGGGACTGAACACACTATCAACAGCAGAGACCTTCAGGTCTCTCGGTTCTATCATATCTCAAGACTTAAAATGGACACCTCACATCAAAAACATCATCCAAAAAGCACAACAAAGAATGTTCTTTCTGCACCAACTCACTTCCCAAAGAGCTGCTGATTCAGTGCTACAGAGGAATGATTGAGTCTGTCATCGGCACCTCCATAACTGTCTGGTTTGGCTCTGCAACCCAACAACAGACAGACACAGACTTTGGAGGATAATTAGAACTGCAGAAAAAACAATTACTATAAAACTGCCTTCCATCAAGGACCTGCATACTGCACAAGAGCCGAGGTGGCGCAGTGGTTAGAGTGCAGTACTGCAGGCCACTTCAGCTGACTGCTATCTGCAGTTCGGCGGTTCAAATCTCACCGGCTCAAGGTTGACTCAGCCTTCCATCCTTCCGAGGTGGGTAAAATGAGGACCCGGATTGTTGTTGGGGGCAATATGCTGACTCTGTAAACCGCTTAGAGAGGGCTGAAAGCCCTATGAAGCGGTATATAAGTCTAACTGCTATTGCTATTGCTAAGTCAAAAAGAGGGCAGTGAACATATTTACAGACCCCTCACATCCAGGACATAAATTGTTTCAACTCCTACCGTCAAAATGACGCTCTAGAGCACTGCACACCAGAATAACTAGACAAAGAACAGTTTTTTCCCCAAATGCCATCACTCTGCTAAACAAATAATTCCCTCACCACTGTCAAACTATTCACTAAGGCTGCATTGCTATTACTATTAGTCTTCTCATCGTTCCTATCACCCATCTCCTCCCACTTACGACTGTAGGACTGTAACTTTGTTGCTTGTATCCTTATAATTTATATTGATTGTTTCCTAGTATGATTTGATTGCTTACTTGTACCCTATGACTATCATTAAGTGCTGTACCTTATGATTCGTGACAAATGTATCTTGCCTTTTTATGCACCAAAGACAAATTCCTTGTGGGTCCAATCATACTTGGCCAATAAAAATATATATCTAATTCTATATTGTTTTGCTCTCAGCAGAATGATGGCGGAATTAACGTGACCCGTCAAAACCGCGGTCCACAAAAGCGCGATCGACGAAAGCGCACATTTGACGTCATCACAGCGCAACGGAAAAAATTAAAAATTGAAATAAAAATAAAATTAAAGCAAGCCGATTCACATAAAGGTAAGCGTTAGGGTTAGGGTTAGGTTAAGGGTTAGGGTTAGGTTTAGAGCGTTAGGGTTACGTTTAGCGTTAGGTTAAGGGTTAGCGTTAGGTTTAGCGTTAGGTTAAGGGTTAGGTTTAGGGTTAGATTTAGGGTTAGGTTTAGGGTTAGGTTTGGGGGGGTTAGGGTAAGGTTTTCGCTTTATTTTTACATTTTTCGATCACAGCGCGATGTTTTCGTCGCGCTGTGATGACGTCAAATGCGCGCTTTCGTCGACCGCGATTTTGTCGTCCACGGTTTTGTGGTGGAACCGGAATTAAGGCTAGCAAGGAGATAATCTAGCTAATATTTGACTTTTTCAGAGGGGAAAAAAAGGGTTCACTTTCTGGAATGTGTGAGATAACTTGGGATTTTTTTTTTCTTTTCAGCTTAAAAAAATCTATTTTTTTGCTAAGCAACAGAGGCAGCTTCTGTTTTGCAAGAGAAATGATACTATCATCCCAATCTTTTATTAAACATCTGGACAGAAATGGGCCGGAATGAAGATGGGTAGCCATTTTTGATTAAATGCATCGCAATCCACATTATCCTTCTCTAGCTACCTGTGTTGGCATGCGGTGTGTGTTGTCCACAAACGCACATATATACCTACTTCTGCGGTTCTTCACATGAACCTTAAGAGAAGCCGCTGTTTGAAACCCCGGTTGAACCCCAACGCAGGACAGGGACATAGGTAGAAAATGGTTGGACTCAGTACAAAAATCTATAGGAACATCCTGGGAAATTAATCTCCATATGTTTTCTTAGGCAAGTCAGAACCAGTTTGATTTATTTTTGTAACTTCTTCATGCCTTTCCACGAAGAGAAGAACTTAATGCTGAAAACTGGCCAAACAAAAACAGAATGGTACAAGAAGTCCATTGTGAATTTTTATTAAAACAGAATGCTGTACCAATCTGTGTCCTCTGTGAAACTTAAAACATTGGATGGGATTAGAATGTATTCTTTCAGGATACAGCTGCCAAGATAATAGGTAGGGGGCAAAGTCTCATTTCTTTTCTTTTTTAACTTTTTAAAAGTCTTCCCTGGTTTTTGCCTTTTAGGACAAGCTATCAGCACTTAAGTAAGTAGCAAACACTTACCGTATTTTTTGGAGTATAAGACGCACCGGAGTATAAGACGCACAAAGATTTTGAAGAGGCAATTTTTTTTTTAAAAAGGTTTTGCGCTCTGCAGACCTCCCAAAAACGGCCCGTTTTTTGCGGAAAAGGGCCCCTTTTTTGTCCAAAAAAGGGCATGCATGGCCTTTAGGAGGCTTGTAGAGTGCTCCTGGGGGCAGGCAAAAATGAGCCAAAAAACGGCCCATTTTTCACTCATTTTTCCTCTCCCCAGCCCCTGGGAGCACTCTGGAAGCCCCCTAAAGGGTATGTGTGGCCATTTTGGTGGGGGACGGGGTTTCGGGAGGCCAAAAATGCTGTATTCAGTGTGTAAGATGCACCCAGATTTTCACCCTTTTTTTTGAGTGAAAAAGGTCCGTCTTATACTCTGAAAAATACGGTACTTACAATAAGAGTGTAGGTGCTACATTCTGTGTTTTTTTTTAATACACGAATACAGTTCCTCCTATATTATATTTTATTGTTTAAAATGTAAAACACCATGGTGGAAAAGTAAAACACGTAAAATACCATCAATATGCGGACGATACGCAATTGTATCTCTCCGCCCCGTGCCAACTCAATGAAGCGGTGGACGTGATGAACCAGGGTCTGGAGGCCGTTAAGAACTGGATGAGCGCTAACAAACTGGTTCTCAACCCGGACAAGACTGAGTGGCTGTTGTGTTTCCCTCCCAACAATTTGGCTAATGTTCCATCTATCAGGCTGGGGGGTCAAATTTTATACCCCTCAGATAGGGTTCGTAACTTAGGAGTCCTCCTGGATCCACAGCTGACTCTCGATCATCATCTGTCGGCTGTGACCAGGGGGGCATTTGCCCAGGTTCGCCTGGTCCATCAGTTACGACCCTACCTGAATCGGGAGGCTCTCACAACAGTCACTCGAGCCCTTGTGATCTCTAGGCTGGAATACTGCAATGTGCTCTACATGGGGCTGCCTTTGAAGTGCATCCGGCGACTGCAGTTAGTTCAGAATGCGGCCGCGCGAGTGATAGTGGGCGCACCGCGGTTCGCCCACATAACACCCATCCTCCGCGAGCTGCACTGGCTACCTGTTGATCTCCGGGTGCGCTTCAGGGTGCTGTTGACCACCTTTAAAGCCCTTCATGGTAGTGGATCTGAGTACTTGAGAGACCGCCTTCTGCCGATTACCTCCCTCCGACCGATAAGATCGCACAGACTGGGCCTCCTCCGAATCCCATCCGCCAGTCAATGTCGACTGGCGACTACACGGAGGAGAGCCTTTTCTGTTGCAGCTCCGACCCTGTAGAACGATCTCCCCGTCGAGATACGCACCCTCACCACCGTCCAGGCCTTCCGCGCAGCCCTCAAGACCTGGCTCTCCCGACAGGCCTGGGGATAAGTCTCTAATTTGCCCCACCCGAGTGTTGAATGTTGAATGCAAGTTGTGTTTTTATTACTTTATTTGTTTGTATATTGTTTATTTTGATTTGCACCCCCTCCCTGGTGATTGTAAGCCGCCCTGAGTCCCCTCAGGGAAAAGGGCGGCCTATAAACCTTAATAAAATGAAATAATAAAATGGAAAAAAAATGAAATTTTAAAAATAAGTACTAAAAGTAACTATTAAGTTAATATTAACCTTGAAGTAGTCATATTAATTCATCCCTCCATTTATTCTTTATTTTATCCCGAAAATATTGCAACACAGCAGCAGCCATGAGGTGACCACGCTCCCTGCCTCCTACTTCTAAAAAATAAGACCCTGTCTTATTTTCAGGGAAACACGGTATCTGTATCTCTACTTTGGGATAATGCTACAAAACTGTTTTGCGTTATATAATGCTGTTTTCCTTGAGTAAACAAAAAAAAAAATAGTGTGCCTGAGAGTCCTTCTATTTAAAACACACACACACACACCATCTTTTCCCATAAATCAATGCAATCTTGGTTTGCTAACATAAAATAAACTTTGCCAAGAGATGAAATGGATAGCCTGCTCCTTTGCAAGAGACTCGGAGTCTTGGCTCTGTGAACTATTACACACAGAAAGTAAACGACACCTTTTGGCTAATGGTGCCGAGTAAAACAGATGGAACGCATTACAGAGCTAGGATAATGCTATTCAAACACTTGTTTGCCAGGATCCCAGGGTTAAAGTAAAGAAAGGTTAAAGGATAATGTATTGTATAAAACATGAACTAACATGTCTTTGCGGGGCGGGAGAGTCCATTACTTAAAAGCAATTTTGGTGACTTTTGGAAATGTTCTTAATTTTGTATTATTGCTAACACTAAAACAAAAGCTCGTTGCTCACATGAACTCAGGAAAGTAAAGATTAGGCCTCAATGAACATTAAGAAAACCAGGTAAATTGGGATGTAAGAATATGGAATGGTGAAGCTTAATAGTACATCATGTTTTTTTCTCCAAAATTAAGAGAGTAAATGTATTATAGGAAAGACGTTCAGATTCTCCCCCCCCCCTCCCTTTGTTTTGTTTTCAGTTCATTCAAAATCTAGCTGGGAAGAATAACAAACTTGTGTTGCTTGAGAGTTAGGTGGCAAACATTTTTAATTTATTACTGTTATTACTGACTGCATTGCTGATATAGCTATTTCCCCAAGCAAACCAAATATTCTTAATCTCTAAATGAGTCCATCACCATTGTGAAGAATTCTTCTGAGATCAGCTTGGGAGTGTCAAGTATATTTAATAAAAAAAAAGTACAGATTATATTTATCCCCCAACTAAACTTTTGTTAAATTATATCATTGTCTGTTCTGAATGATCATAGTACCAATCAACGGTGGGTTTCATATTTTGTTACCATTGATTGTCATCCTTCATGCCCACTTTGCTGGCGCATGCGCCCCTTCCGCCCATGTGCCTGGCCTTCCACCCAGGTGCTTTACTCGTGCACGCGTCTTCCGCACATGTGCCCAGCCTCCAAAACGTTCCTAAATCGGATGGCATAGAGCCAGGGTGGGTGAGCAGGCCCACCTGTGATTTCCACTGGTTCAGGCGAACTGGTCCGAAGCGGCTGAATGCCACCTCTGGTACCAATGCGTATAAGCCAGGGGTGGGTTGCTGCCGGGATTACTGCTGGTTCTGTGCGCGTGCACATTTGCACTTAAAAAGATCTGCGCATGCGCAAAACTTTAACAAGGAGGGAAATTACATTTCCGCAATGAAAATTGTTCTGTGCATGCACAGAACCAAAAACCAAGATGGCACCGCCGTAGGAGAACCGGTTGAGGGGCGTGGCAGGTCAGGTCACTGCCAGTTCCAATGACCCAGGCTACCAAGTTACTACCAGTTTTGCCAAACCAGTCCAAACCGGTAGGAACCCACCTCTGGTATAAGCTATATAAAAAGACGTCACAATATAAGCTCTCCCATTTTGTGCTTGCATTGTGAATCCTATATAAGTACAATAGATGAGAATTTACCTCACAAAGTCACTACCAGTCCCCGCCATTTCCTGGGAGAGGGAAACATGCCCCATGCGCCCTGCATGTACCTGCCATCCACGTGGAATGGCCTCGCGGAGGCCGCTCCCACAAACCCTAGCCACCACGCCCCTTCTCTTAGTGGCGGTCGCAAAAAGAACGTTAGGCCTAGCAATGCTAGGGCTGATAAGAGTGTGCCGGAGACAGAGATAGAACTTCTGGCCCACTCTGGGTCAGCTGGCCAAGGTTAAGGGGTCTCCTGCACCTCAAAAATAATAAGGCCTCCCTAAAAATAAGCCCAAATGCTTATTTCAGGGTCAAAAGAAAATGACCCTGTCTTATTTTTGGGGAAACATATATGTATGTGTGTGTGTGTGTATGTATGTGTGTTTTCTTTTGTCAAAGCACCTGGTGTGCCCAAATATAGGAGAGAGCATACTGCTTGCCATTTACCTTTCGGCTCACTCCAGGAGCCTCTCAGGGAGTCGCTTACACGACAAACCATTTTGTGTTACACTTTTGCTGATAAATAAATGAAGGGAGCGTAGTATAGATCTATTTCAAGCTATTTAGCTCTCATCTGCTAGCCGTACCCTTGCTGGGATTCGAACTTGGGCTGTTTGTTGTTAATACAACTGCCTAATATGTAAAAACAGCCCAAGTTCGAATCCCAGCAAGGGTACGGCTAGCTGATGAGAGCTAAATAGCTTGAAATAGATTTATACTAGTCTCCCTTCATTTATTTATCAGCAAAAATGTAATACACAAACACATTTTTTTAAATAATTTTTTTTATTTTCAGACAAACACAAACACACAAACACGTATAACATAAAAGCCTCTTCAATTACACACAGTGTGTTGATTGGTTACAAAGTCTTTCTGTGTCCTTTCCATGGTCCTCACTTGAATTTTATCAAAATTCACATATTGACAATCAAGATATCTTTGTATATTACATTGTTATCATGCTTCCTCCTATTCTAAGTCATTCAATCATTTTAGCATTGATAACATTCTCTAATAGTTTCCAATGCCATGTTTTTTCCCCATTATTAGTATCATCAATCTAATATACATGTATACAAATTGTTATAATTATTAAAACATCCATTAAGCACAGCTATTATTACATCCTTTCAACATAAGGCATATTAAATTTGAAGTAAATTTATATTATGACATTTTATTACACACACATAAAATTTTGATATTGTTATTTACACACAGAGACACACATTCTTGCGTGTAAATATAAAATTCTGAAACTGTACAATTCCTGTCAATATTTTCACTTAAAATGATCTCAGGGTTACATAAAGTGTGATGAACATCTGAAGCCGGGGAGAGAGAGAGATGAAATTTGCCAGATTTTAATGCAAGTCAACTATAATAAAAAATTAAGGAGTTAGTGTTTATGTTTTTCTTAATTTAACAGTTCTCCCAGATGCGGCTTTTATCTGTAATATATGGATGGCTCATTTGTAGAATTTTACAGGGAGTCTAGACTTCATTTGATTTGCAACTTTTCCATGGTTTCCTACTCTTTCATCCGCATTTTTTTCTTGCAAGAGAGGGAAAATAATCTACTAAGGAAGAAAACAGGAAATAGTTGCACAACGCCTTTTAATTGACTGAAGTATGAACCCACTGCATTTAAGCATTCAAATACTCCTGCTATGGACATCAGAACCTCCTATTTCTATTTCATTTTTAGAAACAATTTAAGTAATGCTTTAATTTTTTTTTTTAATATCACCACTATCTACTTTTCCTTGTGGCCAGTATCTTAAACTCAGTTTTCTCTTGGAAGTAAAACTACAACTCTTGAGTTATATGAATAATAATATAGAAGTTTTCATCATCATCATTATTGCCGGTGTTGTTGTTGTTGTTGTTGTTGTTGTTGTTGTTGTTGTTGTTGTTCTTCTTCTTCTTCTTCTTCTTCTTCTTCTTCTTCTTCTTCTTCTTCTTCATCATCATCATCATCATCATCATCATCATCATCATCATCATCATCCAATGCTTGGATCTGCATATATATTGAGAAGAACTCAAGGGGAATGAAGGCCAACAACAGCTAAAGAATGGTATGGTTTGGTATGGTATAGAATGTAGAATGGAACGGAAGAGAACACAATAGAATAAACAGAGTTTGAAGGGACCTTGGAGGTTTTCTAGTCCAAACTTCTGCTCAGACAGGAAACCTTATACCATTTCAGACAAATGGTTGTCCAATCTCTCCTTAAAAACTTCCAGTGTTGGGGCATTCACAACTTCTGGAGGCAAGCTGTTCCACTGATTAATTGTTCTAACTATCAGGAAATTTCTTCTTAGTTCTAGGTTGCCTCTCTCCTTGATTAATTTCCCCCCATTGCTTCTTGTCCTGCCTTCAGGTGCTTCAGAGGATAGTTTGACTCCCTCTTCTTTGTGGCAACCCCTGAGGTATTGGAAGACTGCTATCATGTCTCCCCTAGTCCTTCTTTCTATTAAACTAGACATACCCAGTTCCTGCAACTGTTCTTCATATGTTTTAGCCTCCAGTCCCCTAATCATCTTTTTGCTGTCCTCTGCACTCTTTCTAGAGTCTCAACACCTTTTTACATCGTGGTGACCAAAACTGGATGTATTCCAACTGTGTTTGTCTGTTGTGATTTAACGGGGCGTAATATAATGTAACAAAGCAACGTAACACAATATAATATACCAGAATTGAGACTGCAGTAATAGACAGCAAATACCACCTACTTATGCAAAGCAAATGCACTGCAGAAAGCAAGAACTGGTGGGACCACAAAATAAACAAAATAAGAGAAAATGAAGAAGCTAGAACTCAAACAGGCAAATAGACACATAATACTCTCCACATTTAACAATTGTCAATAAGACCAAAAAAAAAAAAAAAGGTCTGGATAAGTGGGCGTGGCAGCAGCTAGGGATTGCAGAATAGAAGAGAGAGAACTGGAGAAAATCACAAGACTACAGAGATCTGCACACAAAAAGTAGAATGACTGTGGATCACCAATTAAATATGAGAGTGCAGCAGCAGCCCCAAAAGCCAATGCAATCCTATGTTGCATTAACAGAGGGATACCATCAAGATCAAGTAAGGTACTAATGCCACTCTATAAAGCCTTAGTAAAACCACACCTAGAATACTGCATCCAGTTTTGGTCACCACACTATAAAAAAGATGTGGAGACTCTAGAAAGAGTGCAGAGAAGAGCAACCAAGATGATGAGGGGGCTGGAGGCTAAAACATACAATGAATGGCTAGTCTAGTGAACGGAAGGACCAGGGGAGACATGATAGCAGTGTTCCAATATTTGAGGGGCTGCCACAGAGAGGAGAGGGTCAAGAATGGCTTCAGGAACTGGGCCTGGCTAGTCTAGTGAACGGAAGGACCAGGAGAGACATGATAGCAGTGTTCCAATATTTGAGGGGCTGCCACAGAGAGGAGAGGGGGAAAGCTATTTCCCAAAGCACCCGAAAGACCAGACAAGGAATAATGGATGGAAACTGAACAAGGAGAGATTCAACCTGGAAATAAGGGAAAAAAAATTCTGACAGTGAGAACCAATGGAACCGAAGTTGCCTTTGGAAGTTGTGGGAGCTTCCTCACTGGAGGCTTTCAAGAAGAGACTGGAGTACTATCTGTCAGAAATGTGTAGGGTCTCCTGCTTGGGCAGGGGATTGGACTAGATGACTTACAAGGTCCCTTCCAACTCTGTTAAGCTGTGGGACTAAAGTGAGCAGCAATAGTAAAAGGGGCCTTGAAAGGTAATTCCAAAACATCTGGAGTGTCACCTGAATGCCGTCGGCATTGACAAAATCACCACCTGTCAATTGCAAAACGTAGCTTGGAACAGCTTACATTCTATGATTTACCTTTGACACTATTAAACAACAGTATCCGTCTATTCCAGATCCTTGGGAAGACTCGATAGGCGGACAAAAATGCCAAATCCAGTCTAAACACCCGAGCCGATTGTGCGAGCGAGCACCATAATAATGTGAGCGATCAAAAATGCTATATGAGCGGGAAAAAAACCTCTTTTAATGGCTTGTTTGCGTAGTTTAAAAGAATGTTTACACACATTTTGACCATGAAGTCTACAGGGTCTCTTGAATTCACCCACAGAGAAGCTGAAGAGACAGTTCATCACTCTTGCCGCCTAACAGTGGCGAAACACGGCTCCAAATTATCAATGAAAGCAAACAATTCCAGCCAAAAACATTCCCCAGAGGAATTTGTGACCAGCAGGCCCATCTTGCTCTGTCCTCCTGGGTCCTCTTTTGAGAGAGATCTGGCCTCTTCCACTGACCTCTCCAAGACCCTTCCAAGAACAATCCCTTCCGGTCTTAAGATTTCTTACTCCAAGGGTTCCTTAGCTTTTCACCTTCCTCTTCACCTCTATAAGTCTGGACTTTTTGTTATTTGTTTTACTGGTATAGGTACCGTGTTTCCCCGAAAATAAGACTAGGCCTTATATTAATTTTTTGCTTCAAAAGATGCATTAGGGCTTATTTTCTGGTTAGGTCTTATTTTCAGGGAAATACGGCACTAAATGCATCCATCTGGCTGACAATCTTAATTGGGGCTTATTTGAAGGGAGGGTATGGTCTATATTACCAGCATCTTGAAAAATCATGCTAGGACTTATTTTCCGGTTGGGTCTTATTTTTGGGAAAACAGGGTAGATAGGTAGGTGTTGTGGTTCAGCAGGAGCCGTTGGAGCTGCCACCAGACTCCGACAACGAGGGGCCCTATGAGTCGGCTCTGGAGGATGTGGAGGACCCTGGACAGGGTTCTGACTCAGAGCAGGGCGCAGAGAGGCTGGTTGGCCACCAGGAGGCACCTGAGCCTTGGACCAGTGGGGAGGACACAAGGAAGAGTGAGCCGGATGCCAGCAGTGAGTTGTTCCTGGATGCCCGGCACCAAAGAGCTAATAGGCGTCAGGAACAGTTGTGCAGTTACAGGAAGTAATTGCACTCAGCTGGTGGTCATTAGGTTCCTCTGCAGACTATAAAAGGACTGCTTGTGCATATGCCCCTCTTGCAGAAGTCAACACAGGAACGAATGTTGAAGAACATTTTTGTGAGCTTGGCAAGCTGGATTGCTGCCAGGGCTTATTTGTGCTGGTTTGCTGCCCAGCTTGTCTGTGCTGGTTTGCTGCCAAGGACCTGTCTGTCTGTTAATAAATTGCGTAAAGTATTTTTGGCTTGGAGTGTGCTTTGGTGTGGAACGAGGGGGGTCAGAACAGGTAAACATAGGTAGATTATATTCTCATCTGAAGCTCAAGATTTCTTTGCATTAATTTCTTTTCCTATTATTTGTATCTTTCTCATCTTATCTTTCCATAAAGGTAAAGGTAGAGGTTCCCATTGCACATATGTGCTAGTCATTCCCGACTCTAGGGGGCGGTGCTCATCTCCATTTCAAAGCCAAAGAGCCAGCGCTGTCCGAAGACGTCTCCGTGGTCATGTGGCCAGTATGACTAAACGCTGAAGGCGCACGGAACGCTGTTACCTTCCCATCAAAGGTGGTTTCTATTTTTCTACTTGCATTTTTACATGCTTTGAACTGCTAGGTTGGCAGAAGCTGGGACAAGTAACGGGCGCTCACTCCGTTATGCGGCATTAGGGATTCGAACTGCCAAATTGCCGATCTTTCTGATCGACAAGCTCAGCGTCTTAGCCGCTGAGCCACTGTGTCCCTTTTATCTTTCCATACATTTCTTTAATATGTAGAAGAGTGTCATACGAAGATGAGATGCGTTTCCCTTTTTCTGATCATTTCTCTCTGCCCATAGTTCTCAATGTTATTACTGAGGATCTACATCCCCCTTGGTTATATTCCTTGCCCCACCTGGCCATTTACCTTCAAAAAAAGAAAAAAGCCAACTTGAATGAATACAAATTGTAGGCCAGGATGCTACAGAACAAAGCACTGACTTCCAGCCTCATTTCCTATCCTCTCTGGTCTCCTCAGCTCAGTTGGCAGATCTGAAGAGAAGCTGCCTTCGTGTTCACTTAAAAGATGAATGCAGCTCTGTTGCCTAATTCTGATTCTCATGTACGGGAGTCCTCTAATTTTACACACACTCGTTCATTTGGTTAGAAGTGTACAAACTCAGTCAATGTTCCATTTTATTCCCAGAACAGTCCTTTTCCAGCAACTCTAAAAAGAAAGGCGAGAAATGACTTAATGTGAACAACTAGAGTAGCACTGAGGGAAATTGGCTCTTTCCTTCTTAGCCAAAATATTGACAAATTCGGGCTATTTGTGCATATGAATAGAATCTATATAATAGTTGATCTTCCCCACCATGGACATCTCTCTGTCTCTTTCTCTGTCTATGTCTCCCTCCCTCCCTATCCATCCATCCCTTCCCATCCATCCATCCATCCATCCATCCAATCATCCATCTCACACAGACAATTCTGTCTACCACCCGGGGGAGGGCCTTCTCTGTGGCAGTTCTGGCCCCTTGGAACGAACTCCCCGCGGAGATTCGGACCCTCACCTCTCTCCAGGCCTTCCGGAAAGCCGTCAAAACCTGGCTGTGCCGGCAGGCCTGGGGTTAATGAGTTCCCCTCCCCTCTCGACCTGTATGGCTGTATGATTCTTGTTTATTTTAATCATGTGTATTGTGTTCTATGTTCCCTCTCCCCTTTTGACTTGTTCGCCGCCCTGAGTCCCTCCCGGAGAAGGGCGGCATACAAATAAACTAAATCTGAAATCTGATATACAAAGTTTAAAAATCTACAAAAAGCAATTTAAAAACAATAAAAATAATAATCTGAAGCAGAGGTAGGCTGCTACGGGTTCACCCAGCTTCAGAACCCATTGCTAACGTTATGGCCGGTTTGGAGAACCTCCAAATCCCACCCCTGGCTGGCAACACCCACCCCACCCCTCCCAGGAGTCTCCACGCGGCTCATTTTGGATGCAAGGTAAGTGCAGGGCCTATACAGAGGCTCGCGGAGGGGGAAAATGGGCCTTCTGGAAGTTGTGGACCCGTTTCCAGCCTCCGGAGAGCTTCCGGAGCCTGGGTTAGCAGTTTTCACCCTCCCAGAGGATCGAGGAAAGTCTCCGGAGCCTGGGGAAGGTGAAAACATCCCTCTTCCCATGGTGCAGGAGGCTGACTAGGCCACACCCACCATGGTCACGCCCACCCAGCAACCGGGCTGAGAACCCGTTGCTGAAATGTTTGAAACCCACCCCAGATTTGAAGGAGTTCCCACTTCGTTTCCCTAGTAGTACAGGAACTTTACAGGCTCATATTATACACGACCCCAGATTTCTAAGCTCTACTAAGCAAAACCATGTTTTCAGGCCCTTCCAGAAGGCCAACAAAGTTGAGGCCATCCTGATGTCAGGGGAATGATATTCCAAAGGGTCGGTGCCACAGCATAAAAAGTTTTCTTCCTGGCTCTGTCAGATGATATTCCTTTGTCGACAAGACCCACAACCTGCCCTTCCACAATATAGCAATAGCAGTTAGACTTATATACCGCTTCATAGGGCTTTCAGCCCTCTCTAAGCGGTTTACAGAGTCAGCATATCGCCCCCACAGTCTGGGTCCTCATTTCACCCACCTCGGAAGGATGGAAGGCTGAGTCAACCTTGAGCCGGTGAGATTAGAACCGCTGAACTGCAGATAACAGTCAGCTGTAGTGGCCTTCAGTACTGCACCCTAACCACTGCGCCACCTCGGCTCTTATGCGCGTCCTATGCTACTGAAAGCATCTCTCCAATAAATTTCTAATTAGGAATTCTATCTTTTCTTCACAAGTTAAAAAAACAAAAACGAATTGACGAGTTTTCTTTCAAAATCTTCATCCTCAAGCAACTATTTTATCTTGATATCAAAACGTCCTGCATATTTTTTCCCTAATTTACTTTTTTCAAGCAACATTTTAAAACTCTCTGTAACTCAAGCCTGCCTCATTTCCAGAGTAAATTTGTTTTGAGCGCCCCACCCACATTGCGTAATTTTTTCTATTCCATCGAGGGTTCCCCTCCCCCTCCCCAGTATCCCACTTGCCAAAAACAATTTTATGGCCAAAGAAAATAATTTTAGCGTTCTTCGAAACGTTGGGTGCTACAAGAGAGAACGGTTTAGCTGCCAGAATTTTTGTAGCAAATTCCAAGGCAAACCATTTTGTTGCCAACAAATCTACCCAAAATTAAGCAGTATGCACGTTGTGACTTTCCAGGACCAAGACGGAACTTACCTCTTTACTAAGTTTGTAACTCTAATATGTCTCCACCTTGAATGGGTTCCACCACAAAACCGCGGACGACAAAATCGCGGTCGATGAAAGCGCGCATTTGACGTCATCACAGCGCGACGAAAACATCGCGCTGTGATCGAAAAATGTAAAAATAAAGCGAAAACCTTACCCTAACCCCCCCAAACCTAACCCTAAACCTAACCCTAAACCTAACCCTTAACCTAACCCTAAATCTAACCCTAAACCTAACCGTTAACCTAACACTAAACCTAACGCTAACCCTTAACCTAACGCTAAACGTAACCCTAACGCTCTAAACCTAACCCTAACCCTTAACCTAACCCTAACCCTAACCCTAAACCTAACCCTTACCTTTATGTGAATCGGCTTGCTTTAATTTTATTTTTATTTCAATTTTTAATTTTTTTTGTCGCGCTGTGATGACGTCAAATGCGTGCTTTTGTGGACCGCGGTTTTGACGGGTCACGCCTTGAATGAGTGTATTCTGTGAATAAATCTTTCACTGAACTGTTCTGCATGTACCGTTTCCCCTGGAAAATAAGACAGGGTCTTATTTTCTTTCGACCCCCGAAATAAGTGCTTGGCCTTATTTTCGGGGAGGTCTTATTATTTTTAAGGTGTAGGAGGCAGCGAGCGTGGTCACCTCACGGCTGTTGCTGTGTTGAAATATTTTTGGGGAGGGCTTATTTTTTTGGGGGAAGGCTTATTTTAGCGCCTACGCTCAAAAGCTCAATTGGGCTTATTATCCGGGGAGGTCTTATTTTCAGGGAAAATAGGGTACTTCGTGTATAAAAAGCATACCTAGAATTACAATGTTTTAAGAAATGGGAAAGTTGCTCACATCCGTTTCTCCCATTTCAAATCTCCCCCAGTATATCTCCTAACATCTAACTTTCAGCTCAGTTAAGGGATGGATTCAGGAAGGGGAAACAGGGAGAACTATGGATTTCCCTTCCCTCCAGGAATAGAGTGACATAAAGACGGATGATAAACAAAAGGGGAAGATTGATTTATTCATCAAGTCTGAATGCTGCTTCCTGAAGAGGTGGTTCTGGTTGGTTATAGGGGAAAAGGAGAGATCTACTCAAGGAATGTGCCTCAGAGAGTTTTCCTCAATCTTTTTTAACATCAATTTTTGGGGGAGGTCGTCTGTCTTCCCAGATCCATCATCCATATGCTGATGACACCCAATTATACATCTTATCCCCAGGTAATCAGGTTGTCAGCCTTGGAGTCCACTTTTTCTTTTGGATCTTCAGGGCTGCCCCACGGTCTGTGGGAAACTGGGAGGGGGGTTTGCATGGAGTTGGTAGAACTATTTAGCCGTAACCACATTCTTTTCTCTGGGAGGCAAGGACATTCAGCCTGCACCTGGAATGCCATGACCGGGAGGCATCTCCAGTTGGGACGATGGATTGATTGGGCCATGTGATGGACATGTGGGTGCAGAGGAAGGGACTTTGACTTTCCTTTGGGTGGGGAAAACTTTCAGATTCAGGTTTTCCCAGATGAGCCAATGGGACATCCCTAACAAAAGGGATGCAGTGGCTCAGTGACTAAGATGTTGAGCTTGTCAATTAGAAAGGTCAGCAGCTCGGCAGTTCGAAATCCTAGCATAACGGAGTGAGCTCCCGTTACTTGTCCCAACTTCTGCCAACCTAGCAGTTCAAAAGCATGTAAAAATGCAAGTAGAAAAATAGGGACCACCTTGGTGGGAGGATAACAGCATTCCGTGCGCCTTCGGCATTTAGTCATGCCGGCCACATAACCACAGAGAAGTCTTCAGACAGTGCTGGCTCTTCGAAATGGAGATGAGCACCACTCCCTAGAGTCGGGAACAACTAGCACATATGTACGAGGGGAACTTTACCTTTACGGAAAGATAAATAAGAAAGATACAAATGACAGGAAAAGAAATTAATTTATTTGTAGGGGGAAAATATTGGGACAAAACTTAATTTCTAATGTTGGATATTCCCCCTTACCAGAGGGAGCCCCCTTGTGGAGTACTATGAAGCCGATACCATGGCAACTCCACTGCGCTGTACAGTAGAAGCCATTTTACAGCAGTACAGTAGAAGCCACTTTAAGGCACAACAGGCTGTATCTTAACAGAAGAAACACCCCAAGGGGTGTTAGGGGTGCCTTACCCCACACAGTATTTTTTTCCAGAGAGTAAGTCATCTGTGTACCACGTTTGGTTGAAATTACTCAAGGCATTCCAGAGTTATGATGGAACACACACACACACACACAGACACCACACACAGAGCCATTTTTATAGAGATAGATACTGAACCTCTTCTATTTATTTCCCCTAAGAATACTCTGGGAGTAACCAACACTATTAGATACTATAAGAAATAGATTTAAGGAAGCCAGTCATAAGCCAGCCAATTCAAGAAAGCAACCATGCCTGAGCCTTTAAAAAAAAGAGATATGCCTTTAACATCTGACCCTCCAAATTAATTTAATTGGACAGAAACTATATAAAAATAAACAGGAAAAGATAAGCCAAAGAAATCTTGTTTATAAGAAAAATCTTGTTTACAAAAACAAGACAGACATGGGCTGCATCGTTAAGAATAACAGAGTGAATCCTATCAACTTTAAAGAAACATAGTGCAACAAAGCCCATGTGCTCTAAATGACCTGTGCTAGACTGTTGTGGTCATGAATCAAAAGCTGTACATGCAGCTGGGCAAGAGCAATAAATCAAGAATATAGACTTCAATAAAGTAAATGCCCGTTTAGAGCGAGTTAATCAAAGTGGACTCTTGTTGAATGCTTGATTTAAAATGCTTCTTCCCATATTTCTTGACAGTTGGACTAAAGTTGCCATTTATGAGATAAGCTATCACTTGGCCCGCCTGCTGCCTCTTGATTGTTTATGTCTACTTTCTCTTCCATTCCTTTCCCAGCCTCTCCAAAATCACTCATATCATGAAGAATTTAGTATTAAATACATCTGAATATGTGAAACATCTGAGTATCAGAAAGCCTGTTCATAGTTTTCTTCATTTCTCTTTCCTAGATAAATAGCCCCCAATATATATCTATATCTATATCTATATCTATATCTATATCTATATCTATATCATCTATATCTATATCATCTATATCTATATCTATATCTATATCTATATCTATATCTATATCTATATCTATATCTATATCTATATCTATATCTATATCATCTATATCTATATCTATATCTATATCTATATCTATATCTATATCTATATCTATATCTATATCTATATCTATCTATCTCTATCTCTATCTCTATCTCTATCTATCTATCTATATCTATATCTATATCTATATCTATATCTATATCTATATCTATATCTATATCTATATCTATATCTATATCTATATCTATATCTATATCTATATCTATATCTACATCTATATCATCTATATCTATATCATCTATATCTATATCATCTATATCTATATCTATATCTATATCTATATCTATATCTATATCTATATCTATATCTATATCTATATCATCTATATCTATATCTATATCTATATCTATCTATCTCTATCTCTATCTCTATCTCTATCTCTATCTCTATCTCTATCTCTATCTCTATCTCTATCTCTATCTCTATCTCTATCTATCTATCTATATCTATATCTATATCTACATCTATATCATCTATATCTATATCTATATCTATATCTATATCTATATCTATATCTATATCATCTATATCTATATCTATATCTATATCTATATCTATATCTATATCTATATCTATATCTATATCTATATCTATCTATCTCTATCTCTATCTATCTCTATCTCTATCTCTATCATCTATATCTCTATCTCTATCTCTATCATCTATATCTATATCTATATCTATATCTATATCTATATCTATATCTATATCTATCTATCTATCTATCTATCTATCTATCTATCTATCTATCTATCTATCTATCTATCTATCTATCTATCTATCTATCTAGATAGATGATAGATGGATGGATGGATGGATGGATGGATGGATGGATGGATGGATGGATGGATGGATGGATGGATGGATGGATAGATAGATAGATAGATAGATAGATAGATAGATAGATAGATAGATAGATAGATAGATAGATATCCAACCTCTTAGTGCAAAACAATGGAATCTACAAAATCATCATGTAATAAGGAATAGCTTAGAAAAAAAAAAAGATGAATATGCTAGCATCAAGGATGGCTCAGCCTTCCCTCTTTCCGAGGTGGGTAAAATGAGGACCCAGCTTGTTGGGGGCAATAGGCTAACTCTGTAAAACTGCTTAGAGAGGGCTGTAAAGCACTGTGAAGCAGCATATAAGTGCTATTGCTATTATCCCAATTCAAAACATGAGTATTGATATGACAAATATGAATTGCATGTTATTTCAAAATAATTGTGTTAAGGCTTGGAATGAAATTGAAAAAGATGTGCTAAGATGGGACAAAACACAATTATCATTGTCAGGGAGAATTCCCCTAGTTATGATGAATGCTTTGTAGAGAATGTTATTTTTATTTCAGACAATAAATGTTTTGACATCTGATGTAGCAATTAGGCAATGGCAAAAAGATTTATCTAAATTTGTGTGACAGGAAAAAAAAACCCCAAGAATTAAATATAAGGTATTACAAGATGAGAAAGAAAAAGATGATTAGGTTTAAATCTTTTGGAATTAAAAGGACATGACAAGATTTGGGTAGTAGGGATATCCACAGTACGACAAAGCTAAGGCTAATTTTAAAAACAAAATTATTTTTGTTATATATGCAATACTAAGAATATGGACCAGGAGTAAACTTAGATGGTACCCAAAAATACTTTTATGGATCTCAGCACAGGAACATTTATAGAAGAGAAATGAAATTAAGCACAAATGGTTAACTTATTCTGACATATTAATTTTTTCCCCTGGAGAATATAAAATAAGACTGAAAAACCAACCAAAATTTATAAAGCTTCTTCCAATTTATGCTGGACACATAATCAACAGGAAGGCATTGTTTATCATGCTTTGTGGGTGTGCAAAAAAGTTCAACAATGTTGCACTCAATTGCATAGAGTAATATAAATTTTGAAGATTTATAAACAATCGAAACCAGATATTTTTTTTATTTGGAATGGACTGATGGATAAATAGTTGGGGAAAAATTGAATTTTCCTTTGGTATATGACAACTGTAGTGAGACTAAAAACCTCTTATTGACTTTTTGTGTGAAACAGGAAAAATTAAATTATGATGTATGGGTTTGATGATTAGGAAAAAAAATAGTTCATAGAAAAAGTGTCAGCACAGAGCAAGTGGTTAATTTACATCTGTACTTATAACTGCTGTAAAAGTAAAAGAATATATATTCTGCGTATCCTCTCTTTTTTCTACACATCTGTCTTCCTTCTTCTCTTGTGTCTTTCTTTCTTAGTTCTTGTTAGTGTTTAATCTTCTCTTAAATTTTATACGCGCATGCACACAAAATAAAAATCACAATAAAATGTCAGTGTGGAAAGAATTCCCTTGAAAGACACTGCTGTAAAAAAACGCAACTCAGCTGGAACCAGTGGGTAAATTCTAGTCCAAATAAAATTACGCAAAAGCTCCATAGTATATTGAAGACCAATAATGATATCTTGAATTAACTAACAATTTGTATTACTCTTACATTAAAGAGCATTAAGTGTGCCTTAGCTCTGTAAACTAACCTGACAGGACCAGCCATACTTAGGAAACTCCATCCATCCTGGCTGCCAAGAAACCACAGAGGAAAACAGCCGGTCCATGAAAAACTTCACCGCCCACCGAAAAAACACACAGCCAGGCCCAATTACACAAAAGCTTTGAAAGAACCAAAACACTAGTTATGGGAAGCAAACTATTAACTACGCTGGCGGAGGGAAGCCCCAACCCTTTTATTTTTGGTTGTTGCGAGGGATAGCATATTATCTGTGCCTACTTAAAAGTCATGTTCATCAGAATAAACCTATCTCTTTGGTCAAACTATAAACAGGATAATAAATACTTAGGAAAAAACAGGACCACCGTCGGAAAAAAGCCACAAACCTCTTGGATATTCTTCCCCCGATTCATTTCCTACTGTTGTAGTTAACTAAAGGGCACTACTAATAGGAAGGGAAGTTATTAGTGTACTTCAAGATGCTAACTACGGTTCTTTGAAGTGTGGCCAATTCACAGGCTGTCCTTACTCGTCCTCCACTCCCCTTGAAAAGGGCACTTAGGTGAAGAGCGCGCTTTTAATCATATTTATTGTTAGACTAGCAAACTGCCTGTTTTCATGCAGCTAGGCGTATTACTGGGAAGAAGCATTATTTTAGGGTGCAAAGAATAATTTTAAAATAGGTGCTCTGTGTCCAACAAGGAGGGAGGGAGGGATGGGAAAGGAGAAGGAAGGGGGAAAAGAAAGAAGGAATGAAAGAGATGGGAATGAGAAGAAGGAAGGAGGGAAAGAAGGAAGGAAGGAAGGAGATGGAATGATGAGAAGGAAGGAGGGAAAGAAGGAAGGAAGGAAAACGATGGGAATGAGAAGAAAGAAGGAGGGAAAGAAGGAAGGAAGGAATGAGATGGGAATGAGAAGGAAGGAGGGAAAAAGAAAGGAAGGAATGAGATGGGAATGAGAAGAAGGAAGGAGAGAAAGAAGGAAGGAAGGAGAAAGAAGATGGAATGAGGAGAAGGAAGGAGGAAAGGAAAGAAAGAGATGGGAATGAGGAGAAGGAAGGAGAGAAGGAATGAGATGGAATGAGGAGAAGGAAGGAGCGAAAGAAGGAAGAAAGGAGAAAGAGGATGGAATGAGGAGAAGGAAGGAGGGAAAGAAGGAAGGAAGGAAAAAGATGGGAATGAGAAGAAAGAAGGAGGGAAAGAAAGAAGGAGGAATGAGATGGGAATGAGGAAAAGGAAGGAGGGAAAAAGAAAGGAAGGAATGAGATGGGAATGAGGAGAAGGAAGGAGAGAAAGAAGGAAGGAAGGAGAAAGAAGATGGAATGAGGAGAAGGAAGGAGGGAAAGGAAGGAAAGAGATGGGAATGAGGAGAAGGAAGAAGAGAAGGAATGAGATGGGAATGAGGAGAAGGAAGGAGAGAAAGAAGGAAGGAAGGAGAAAGAGGAGGGAATGAGGAGAAGGAAGGAGGGAAAGGAAGGAAAGAGATGGGAATGAGGAGAAGGAAGGAAGGAAGGGAGGGTGGGAGGGAGGGAAGAAGGAAGGAAGGAAGGAAGGAAGGAAGGAAGGAAGGAAGAACGGGAGGGAGGGAGGGAGGGAGGGAGGAAGGAAGGAAGGAAGGAAGGAAGGAAGGAAGGAAGGAAGGAAGGAAGGGAAAGCAGTGCACAAACCCACATTAGTTCAAAAATTGACCCCAGGCATAATTGCTGTTCTCCATCATTGCAGTTTTCTTAACAGCCTCATCTACAGAACTGCCAGAGGTTTGACCTCAAGGCTATACTGTATATCTGTAAAGATTACCATATGTTTTGACGTATAAGACGCACCTCCCCCCCAAAAAGTGGGTGAAAATTTAGGTGTTTTATAGACCGAATACGGGAGTTCTTGGCTTCCGGACCTTCTGAGCATCATGTTTTTCATCCTCCCCGGCCCCCAGAAGCACTCTGCAGGCCAAAAATGGGCTGTGCAGAGGACTGCAGACTGCTTCTGGGTGCAAAAAACTATTTTTTTTCTTCTTTTCCTCCTATAAATTTCGGTGTGTCTTATAGTCTGGTGCATCTTAGAGTCCGAAAAATATGGTACTTCTCAGGTGAAATAGCTGCATAAATTACAGTGCAATCCCTATAGATTGTGATGCAAACCCAATAAATGAAATAGGATTTATTCCCATGAAACTATAAGATTATAGTCTTAATTAAAAAGCTCTGGAGCTGAATTCAGAGTAACCGCATATGTTTCCCATTGACTTCTGTGCTACTGTCTTTGGTTTAATCTCATTAGTATGAATTTTAAAAAAAATCAAATGTTAAAAAGATACACTGCAAAGGCAGCAAATATTGAATATCTGCAAATGTTTTCTTTAAGACAAGCTTTTCACATCAAAATATATTCATACTAAACTTTCCTGTATCGAGGTCGCCTAACTGGCTTTCATGGTGGAAGTGTGGGATTAGAACTCATGGTTTCCGGCTTTCTAGACTGGTACTTTAATCGCTAGACAAAATAGGCCCATTTCATCACTAAGGGATGAAGTCATCAAGTGTGATGTCACATGACTGCACTGCTTGGCAACGGCAGTTCCAGCACTTCTGGTTGCTGCAATTAAGCGAATACCACACCGTTGTTATGCATGATATTACATGGTTGGTACTTGAAATTTCCTGCTGGCTTCCCCAATGACTTTGCTTGTTGGAAGCGGTCAGTGAAGGTCAGAAATGGGGAATTCATGACTGTAAGACAATGTAACACAGTGTAACTGCAAGCCAGTCACTGAGTCAAATCACAATCACATGACCATGAGGATGTTGTGATGACCCAGTTTGAGTATCAGTCGTAAGCACAATGCCACTGTGACTTCAAATCATTGTAGAATGAATCATAGTTAAGCAAGGACCATCTGCCAAGGAAAGGAAAGCTGAAAGTACAATCACAAGCACCATCTGGTTTCTTTTAGCAACCATTTCACTTAATGAACCAGTTGCTGATCTCAATTGTGCTCACCAAATGCGGACTAGCTGTGTAGTAAACAATAATTCCCCTATTTTCCAATGCAGCTTTTTGCTTAGAAATAAAGAAGGATTTGCCATAATCTCATTAAACAACTACATCCACGTTACTATGCCCCACATTTCCCAGTCATACCACAGCTAATAACAACAATTGAATACATATCGGTTTTACAGAAGAAAATGTTGAAAAGGCACTACACAGCCTAAAACCATCTCTATCTATTGGACCTGACATGTGCCTTCTTCTTAAAAAAGCTTTCCACTGCCATAGCAGAACCTCTTTGAAAAATCTTTCAGGACCAGCTCCTTGCCCAACCTATGAGTCACTAGCCATGGTCATCCCTATCTTCAAAAATGGAAACCCCAGCCTAGTTGAAAATTACAGACCAATCTCTTTCTGTTGTGTCACCTGCAAAGTCATGGAATCAATCATAAACCAATCCATTAACCTCCACTTAGAGACAAAGAACCTGCTCTCTAACAAACAATTTGGTTTCAGGGGGGGAAAAAATGTCCTGTAATCTGCAACTTCTACACTGCAAAAAAACATATGGACTACACAACTTGACCAAGGCAAAGCAATAGATGCAATTTACACAGACTTCTGTAAAGCCTTTGATTCGGTAGTACACAACAAACTACTTCTAAAACTAAAATCTTAGGGCAAAATCTTAGGTCTAAATGACATTTGCAATCATATTATAAGCAACTGCATTCTCTTCGTGACACCACCGGCAATACTGCTACTCTTCAGAAACACCTTGACTATGTGTCACAATGGTCAAGCAATTGGCAGCTTCAAATCTCAACCCACAAATGCTCTGTCTTGCACATTGGCAAAAAAATAAATCAGAAATACAAGCTGGGCGGATATGACCTCGAAGACGACCCCCACCCTGTCAAGGACCGGTTCTACCACAAATGCGCGCACAACAAAAGCGCGCCTGACTAAACCGCGGTGTCTAAAGCGCGGTGACAAAACCGCGCGATGAATGAGCGACTAATTAGCCCTAAAGCGCGCCGACAAAAGCGCGCCGACAGAAGCGCGCTGTAACGTAACCCTCAACCTAACCCTCAACCTAACCCTCAACCTAACCCTAACCCTAACTGTAAATCTTACCTTAAATGAAATCGCGCTTCTGTCGGCGCGCTGTTGTCGGCGCGCTGTTGTCGGCGCGCTGTTGTCGGCGCGCTGTTGTCGGCGCGCTTTTGAAATAGCGGTTTTAGCGCCGCAGTGTTGTCGGCGCGCTTACGACGTTCGCGCTTTTGACGGGTCACGTCAAGGACCATGGAGCACTCATCTCTAACGATCTCAGTGCCAGAACTCACTGTAACAGCATTGCCAAAAAGGCATTAAGAGTTGTTCACCCTAACCCTGCATAGGTCCTTCTCTGGCAACTCCGTACTACTTACTTTAACACGGTTGCTTATATTTCTGTGTTTCAGACTGAATGGAAATTGAGTTTAAAACAGATATGAAACAGATAAGCGACCTTCACAGTAAAACAAGCGTTCCTGGCTTGTAATGGTACTGCAACCTTTCGGAGATCATTTTAAAAAACTCCCATTAAGATGTGTTTATTTGAAATCCAAATTCGCTGCCTGAAAGTCTCCTTTGTTTATTTTTGGGGGCTTTTTTTGTCGGGACGGACTTCTATAGGGACTAAGTAGCTTAAAACACCTGAGTCAAAAAATAATAATCAGATTTCCCATCCGCTGCTTCCCAGATAGATGGGAAACGCTAATGGCTAAACACTGAGCATCTATTTAAATCTGTAAACAAGACACTGTGGCTGGCAGGGTCGAAGGAAGGGAGAATAGTCAACTCTTCTTCTATTAACTTCAGACAGATGCTAATGGTACAAAGCCAGTGAAGTGATAAATAGGTTCTGGCAGGCAGTTCTTCCTACCTTGAGCGGCACTGCAGTCTATCGTTAATTTTAGCTATTCAGGACAGGAAATAGGAGAAGAGGAGGATGCTGCCTCAGTGTTAAGTTCACAGATATTTCTTTGGCAACTGCTCGGCCTGCGCTGAAAAAAGCATAAAAAGTGGCTTTATTTCACGAGCAGATTCATCTCCAAAGATCTTCTGCGGGACCCAGAGAACGGGAAGCAAGGGCTTCAGTCAAAAATAGCCAGTGTGTTTCGCTTCTCCTCGGGGGAACAAAGAGGTTGACTGATTCAGCCTAGGAAAGATACTGGCGGTTTTTTTTTTTTTTACACTTTGGGAAACATCACAGATACTTAAGATACAAATTAATAGCAACTGCCCCTCTAAATCAATTGAGGATTAAAATGGCCCTCTTTGTAAGTGGAGGCCCTTCTGCTTCTTGACTGGGGGTTTATAGGAATGTTGATGAGTGAAGGGAAAACTGAAATTTAAATAAATTTAACAACTTGGTATTGGTATTGGTATTTTATTATTTGTATGCCGCCCTTCTCCGGGAGGACTCAGGGCGGCGAACAATTCAAAGGGGGAAAAAAAGGGGGAACATAAAAGACAAAATACAAATAATAAAAGTCGACAACAATCGCACAACCATACATGTCGAGAGGGGAGGGGAACTCATCACCCCCAGGCCTGCCGGCAAAGCCAGGTTTTGACGGCTTTTCGGAAGGCCTGGAGAGAGGTGAGGGTCCGAATCCCTGCGGGGAGTTCATTCCAGAGGACCGGAGCTGCCACAGAGAAGGCCCTCCCCCGGGTAATAGCCAGGTGGCATTGGCTGGTAGATGGCACCCGGAGGAGGCCAACCCTGTGAGATCTAATGGGTCTGTGGGAGGTAATTGGCAGCAATTGAGAGACCCTCAAGTACCCAGATCCAATACCATGAAGGGCTTTATAAGTTACGACTAGCAACTTGACTAACATTATGCATCGTATCCTTATCTTATGGAGTACCTGCACTTTAAACAGATGTATATGTAATTATGCATATAATTATATATGCGTAAAAGCTCAAACCGCCCAAAGGGTTGCTGGTTCATTTCTACAAAGGGATTATTGAGTCTGTCATCTGCACCTCCATAACTGTCTGGTTTGGCTCTGCAAACCAACAAGACAGACACGGACTTCGGAGGATAATTAGAACTGCAGAAAAAACAATGGCTACCAACCTGCCTTCCATTTAAGACCTGCACACTGCACGAGTCAAAAAGAGGGCTGTGAAAATATCTACAGACCCCTCACATCCTGGACATAAATAGTTTCAACTTCTACCCTCAAAACAACGCTATGGGGCACTGCACACCAAGACAACTAGACACAAAAACAGTTTTCCTGAATGCCATCACTCTGCTAAACAAATAATTCCCTCAACACTGTCAATAATTTACTAAGACTGTATTACTGTCATTCTTCCCTTCCTTCCTAGTATCTATCTCTCCCCACTTACGACTATAACCACGTTTCTTGTATCTCTCAATTTATATTGTTTTATTTGTTTACTGGTATGATTTGATAACTTATTAGCAACCTTGACTATCACTAAGTGTTGTATCTTTTTATTCTTGATTAATGTATTTTCATTCTCCTTATGTACACTGAGAGCATATGCACCAAAGACAAATTCCTTGTGTGTCCAATCACACTTGGCCAATAAAGTATTCTATTCTATTCTAGCAATAGCAATAGCAGTTAGACGTATATACCGCTTCATAGGGCTTTCAGCCCTCTCTAAGCGGTTTACGGAGTCAGCATATTGCCCCCACAGTCTGGGTCCTCATTTCACCCACCTCGGAAGGATGGAAGGCTGAGTCAACCTTGAGCCGGTGAGATTAGAACCGCTGAACTGAAGATAACAGTCAGCTGAAGTAGCCTGCAGTACTGCACCCTAATCACTGCGCCACCTATTCTATTCTATTCTATTCTATTCTATTCTATTCTTTATGTGTAACCAGATGGACACACAAGATCTGGTACATTTTCAAAGATGTGTCTGACATGGGTATTTTTCACTCTATTATTGTGAGCGAGCACCATGCGTATGCTTTATTCATTTATTTTTTTTAACCCTTCTCTGACAACTATGGCTTGAAGAAATTTACAATGTCCAGTCACAGGATTAGGTTCAAGTATCATCACATTCTAGAACTCCCCCCCCCAACAGAACAGAATATTTTCCCCTTGAATTGTTCGCCACCCTGAGTCCTCCCAGAGAAGGGCAGCATACAAATAATACAATACAATACAATACAATACAATACAATACAATACAATACAATACAATAGTCAAAATAAGTTCCAGTGTATACAGATGCATAGCAAACCCACAGACTTGAAAAGAATCCGGACCATGACAAAGGAAACTATTTTGAAATAAGCTCGGATTGGCCTGAAACATCTCCAAGAACAATCCCTTCTTGGAGGGTAAAATAGATCGGGATCAGTGGGACTGACTGCCAAGATTTAAGATCAGAGATTAGGAAGAGTGCATCCAGTTTTGGTCGCCATGACATAAAGAAGATGTTGAGACTGTAGAAAGAATGCAGAGAAGAGCAACAAGGGGGCTGGAGGATAAAGCATATGAAGAACAGATGCAGGAATTAGGTATGTCTAGCCTGGACAAAAAGAAGGATTAGGGATGACATGATAGCATGTTTCAATATTTGAGGGGTTGCCACAAAGAGGGGGTCAACCAGTGACGTGCGGTGAGGTTTATGGCTGGTGAGGCACTGACGTTATCACAATATTTTTATTAAAATGCCTTTGTAATACATTTGTAATTTGTAATACAAAAGGATCCGCACTGTTTTGTCCCGTCCTTGCGCGTTTCGAAGGGGTGGCGGGCAAGAGCATATCGGCGAGGACCATATGCGGTGACCACCAGTGGCCAACAACAACAAAAAAAGAGATTTGGGGGGGGGGGGAAGGAGCTGAGGAGTTCCTTGTTGTGTTTTCCACGACAGTCCCTCCGGGGGGAGAGAGAGCGAGAGAGATGATGATGATGATGATGATGATGATGATGATGATGACGACGACAATTAAGTATCAAAAGCCTTTTGAGTTTGACAATATAATACGTTATCCAAAATTATAAATAATCTTATTTTCAGATGCAATTTTTTGCCATCTCTGTTATTTTCTTTTAAAAAAATCAGACTTGCTTCCAATTTGTGCCTTCTGGCAAACTACAGTTTTCTTGGCAAGAGATCTAGCTTGCCATTGCTTTCGCCATAGGTCTGAGAACATTTCATTTCTTTTCTTTTCTTTCTTTCTTTCCTTCTTTCTTTTCTCTTCCTTTCTTTCCCCCTGATTTGTTCCCCTCTCTTTTCTCTCTCTCTCTCATTCTCTCCCTTCAGCTCTTTCATTTCTCTCTCCCTCTCCCCCTTCTCTCTCTAATTTGTTTCCCTCTCTTTTCCTTCTCTCCCATTCTCTCCTTCCAGCTCTCTTTCATTGCTCTCTCTCTTTCTCCCCTTTTCTTTTCATCTCTTCCTTGCTCATGCATGCAACGCTTCTGTGAATGGCCAGAAGTGTCCAGGCGGGTGGGCGGAGCCTCCCGCCGCTGCTACTATCGGTTTGTCCGAACTGGGCTGAACCATTCACCTCTGCCACCGAACCACGCCTACCCAGCTGGTCATTAGGGCCGAGAACCGGTTGTTAAATTATTTGACTCCCACCACTGAGCGTAACGCTAGTTTCCATGTTGCACCAGAGGTTCACCCTTCCAGTCATCATACCCTGATCAGCCAATGAGAGCCGAGGTGGCGCTGTGGTTAAATGCAGCACTGCAGGCTACTTCAGCTGACTGCAGTTCTGTAGTTCAAATCTCAACGGCTCAGGGTTGACTCAGCCTTTCATCCTTCCGAGGTGGGTAAAATGAGGACCCGGATTGTTGTTGGGGGCAATATGCTGACTCTGTAAACCGCTTAGAGAGGGCTGAAAGCCCTATGAAGCGGTATATAAGTCTAACTGCTATTGCTATGATTGCAAAGCAATTAAAATCAAGAGAAAAAAAAGGGAACGGTGAACTTTAAGCCTGGTTCTCATCCTAAGCGATCTCTAATTGCTATCAATTAAAATCTCATGTCTTGGGGGACACATTTTCAGCTGAAAAACAAGCACTTTTTTTGCCTCCAATCAGAGAAAAATTCCATTTATTTGCTTCTGGCTAAGAGGAAAAGCTAGACATTTCAGTTTTTGGTTGTTGTTTTTTTAAAAAGGAGGTGCTCTCAGCAGAATCTGCGTTGATGAGAACCATACCCTGAACAGGAAGTTCAAAAGACGGAGAATGGCATATAAGAGCCACTCCATCTGTTCTGAAAACATAGAGCTGTACAGCAGAGGCCAAAACCACTGACAGAGTCAAGTCATTACTCATGAGAAGGCCCTGAACGGGGGGCCATGCGTCAAGACCTCAACCGCTGGGTCCGTGAGCTTGCAAGCATCTTACTCAGACGACGGCCCTCGCAACTGTCACATGCGGAGGTGAGACTGAATATAAACGGCTGGAGTTTCAGAACCAGGGGGCGAGGGGGGCAGAAATAAAGTGCAGTCACATCGGTTGCCCCCCCTTGATCTTGGACTCAGCACACCTTCAAAAACATCCCAGATGCCCCTTGACTGCAAAGCAAGCTGACATTAAAAAAAAAAAAGGAAAAGGGGGAAAAAAAACCCCAGTTTTTTTTATATATCTTTCTGCCTGTTGAATAGAGAAGTGGAGTTGGGTTGAGTTTTCAGAAACCAAACAGCTCCTTTGGGCATCAAGTTTGAATGGAAGCAAAGTGGTTGGTGAAGGAAACCAATAGGAACAAGCTTGAACTGTGACGGCAAAGCTATGGCATGTGAAGCCATTTCGCCCAGCACGCATGGCCTTGTCTGGTTGTCTTCCGGGTTCCGATCAGCGCACGCAGCAGTGCCAAAAACTGACCTGTGCATGCATGCTGGCCAGCTGATTGTCGGGCGTGCTTGTGCGCTAGAACCCGGAAGTTCGGCTTTTCTGGGGTGCAGCCCTGAACGAGCGTGTGCATCCGCTTGTGACGTCTCCGCCTGACCTTTTCAGCACTCAATGCGGGTTTGACAGCACTGTTCTAGATGTGATGTTTCCCATGGATAGCATTTAGGAGGACCAAGGGCTTATGAATTGTCTGTTCGGGTTCGAACTAAACTGCCCTCTTCCCATTCTATTCCGGTGTGGGGTAGATGGGCATAGAAGGGAATCTCTTTCACAAAAGGACATTCAGCCATTAGTTTATAATACAAGCTCAGTGAAGACAATTTTTATTGCTCTTTGTTGTTGTTGTTAGTTGCAAAGCCATGTCCAACCCATCACGACCCCATGGACAACGTCTTCCTGTCCTCTACTATCCTCTGGAGTCCATTTAAGCTCATGCCGACTGCTTCGGTGACTCCATCCAGCCACCACATTCTCTGCCATCCCCTTCTTCTTTTGCCCTTTAACTTTCCCAACATTAGACTCTTCTCTAGTGAGTAATTGCCCTTACTAGGATTTAAAAGTATGTAAAGGGTTTGTAGCCCAAACTAGTTGTTCTTGTTTTTGTTTTAAAAAAGAGATATCATAAATTGTTACTCTACTAGACACATCTTACTAATTCTTTCATTTAAAGCAATACATCAAGGTTATAAATGAGACATCTTAACTCTATTTATACAACAAGGATCAGACCTGATAGACAGCTTCCCTCCCCCCCTTCCTGTTATTTTGTGGTAAGATGGTAAATCATTATTGATTTATACGACATAAGAAAACATGACTGATGATCAATCAGTCGTTGTAATGGAAGGGGGGAAAGTGTTAAAACCTTTCTAATCACCTTTTGTCTGCCTTCCACTAATCACATCTTGTTACAGATGAACAAAAGACAAGGGAAGCTGGAAGGGTTTTATTTTTGGGGAGGAATATTATGTAAGATTTTAGGAATGTATAAGATGATATAAGACGGTTTTGCATCCATCTAGACAAGAGAGAAATCTAGGCAAATCTAGACAGCATACTAAAAAGCAGAAACATCACCCTGCCAACAAAAGTGCGTATAGTGAAGGCTATGGTTTTTCCCAGTTGCAATGTGAAAGTTGGATCATAAGAAAGGCTGAGCGCCAAAGAATGGAGGCCTTTGAACTATGGTGCTGGAGAAGATTCCTGCAAGTCCCTTGAACTGCAAGGCCATCCAATTGGTCAATCCTAGAGGAGATCAACCCTGACTGCTCTTTAGAAGGCCAGATCCTCAAGACGAAACTCAAATAGTTTGTCCACCTCATGAGAAGGAAGGACTCCCTGGAGAAGAGCCTCATGCTGGGAAAGATGGAGGGCGAAAGAAGAAGGGGACGACAGAGAATGAGGGGGGCTGGATGGAGTCACCGAAGCAGCAGGCATGAGCTTAAATGAGCTCCAGAGGATGGTAAAGACAGGAAGGCCTGGAGGAACGTTGTCCATAGGGTCACGATGGGTCAGACATGACTTCGCAACTAACAACAAAAGACAATATAGGCATAAAACTGTTTTTTTAATGGTAGAAAAGTGAGTCTTGTTGTTACTCTACTGATATGGCACCTTGGAGACCAATCCACAGAGCCTGCTTCCAGGGCAAAGATGTCTCACTAAATATCCCAGAGGACGTGTCATGTCTCTCTGCCTTATCTCATCATTAGATAGCAGGTGAGCAGCGTAAAGAAGGCCTCAAGTACTCCATTTGGTAAGAGGTGTTTTCCCTCAAGCCAAACTCCAGCTTGTCCATCTGGACAATTCATGGAGCATAGAGAAGAAGGTTTGAGATGATGTAGTCAGAGGTAGTGATTTGTTCAGTCTCAATTGTTCTAGACAGTCTGGAGTGGGATTGTTCCCATCAATCCTGGCCTAGGGCTCCGCGCCTATTCTGCAGAAGAGCAGCTTCTGCAACCACTTTGGTTTTCAAAACATCTTTCACCTTTTGTCCTGGCCATTTGTTACAGAGGCACGAGTGAGAGTGTTTTAGCGAACTGCATTCCTGTTTGGTTTGGTGGCAGTGGTGCCTCAGATAGAAAGTCCATACAGAGAGTGGTAAGGACAACCAAGAAGATTATAGGGAACTTGCTTCCTGTTATTCAGGATGCTGCTTATAAGCACTATGTGCTTAGAGCTCAAAGCATTGTTAGAGACCCACACACCCACTTCATGGTCTGTACCTGTTGCTCTCCTCTGGGAGGGGTTTCAAAGTATTTCTAGAAGCACTACCAGATTCTGTAGCAGTTTTGTTCCCTCTGCCATCCGTCTGTAACTCACAAGATTTGTTTTTCTCACCATATACATGTACACATTTGGACTAGACTGTGTTGTTTCTCTGTGTCACATAATATATGAGGGTATATTCATATTTATTTATTTAGTCATGTTTACGTAATATATATTAGAGGTGATGATTGTGAGCAGTATGAATGACTTTTCATTTTAATATATGTCAATTAGTGTACATTCAAAATGACAATAAAGTTATTTTAAGTCTAAGTGTAATGGATTGGTTGTCAGGTTAACCTAAAGAGGTTAAGAGTAGACCAAATTTCAACCAAACCTGGTACACAGATCCCTTACCCTCTGAAAACAAATACTGTGGGGCTGAGACACCCTTAACACCCCTCGGGGTGTTTGTTCTGTTAAGATACAGCCTGTTGTGCCTTAAAATGGCTTCTACTGTACAGAACTGTATTTGTATTTGTATTTATTGCATTTCTATGCCGCCCTATTCCCGGAGGGACTCAGGGCGGCTTACAAACCAAAGTGGGGGGGGGGATACAAACAGGAGGGAAAAACAACGGACACACAACTACAAACAGTTTAAAAAGGCACTCAACAACCACACAATTCGAGCGGGGACGGGGCACCCGTCAGCCCCAGGCCTGTCGGAACAACCAGGTTTTAAGGGCTTTGCGGAAAAACTGTGGATTTGCTATGGTAACAGCTTCACAATACTCCACAAGGGGGCTTCCTCTGGTAAGGGAGAAAATCCAACATTAGAAATTGCGGTGATGTTCATGGAAGGAGGGTTGGGATAAATAAATAGCCAGCAGCACCAGGTTATTAGCTAGTTAATAATATAGAGCAGGGGTGCCAAACTCGTGGGCTGGATGCGTCACACGCTGACCCGTTTTAGTGAAGGGGAAAAATCCACGATACGTCACATGATGATGCGAGTTTGACACCCCGATATACAGCATGATACCAAGTACAGTAATTAATATTCCTATTAGTGTCCATTTATTCAAAAGCTGCTTGTGGGGGTAAATACACTTGCCCATAACATATATTCCATACAACATGCCATTCGGGCGCCGTTTAAATGACATGCAGGAGCAGTAGACTTCCTGTCTCCATAAATATGTAATTTGCAGTGGGAATTATCCCGAAAGCAGCTTTTTTTTTTTTTTACACTCAAGCAATATGCTGATCTGAGATCGCTGCTCTTCTAGCACTTCCTGTCACTTGACGGGATTTTGGCAGTCTTCAAAAGTCGGGGTGATTAAATTAATAAATTAAGATAAATGAAACCATTTATTGGGGAGAGGAAAAATTCCAGGATTGGTTTCAACAGGAATTGGCCGCTCTAGATGTATTTATTTTATAGAATTTATCAGCCGATCCAATCTGAACCATCTTTGGGAAGAAAAAGTGGGGCCCTGAGTAGGATTTTTCACCTTGCTTTGTTTTCTTTCGATTATTCCTATATTTAGGGCAGATCATCTTATTGGTCGACTGCTTTCATGTACATTTTGTTGCTTTAGTGTATAAGTACAACAACCTTTAATTATTGATGCGACTTTTTTCTCAACATGGTTATTTCAGGATGCTGGGAAACGTGATTTCAATAGCCCATCATTTTGGATACAGCAGAAACCACTAGGCAGAGTTCTCCTATTTTTGTTCCACAGTTGTTGTTCAACAAATAGCACAGCTGTCTCTGCACATCTGCAAGATCTTCACTCTTTGCACATTTGCTCTTTGAAAAGTAGCTTCTACTAACTACAGCGCTAACAACTCATGTAAAAAATTTACTGTATCAATTAAGTGTGTGATAATAGCATCTGGAGATGCTCTTCAGAACAAGTCACCTGGGGCAGCGATGGTGAACCTTTTCGACACCGAGTGGCAAAAAGGTTCGCGCGTAACATTGCATGCGCATGCGTCTGCTCATCGAGGCCGTGCTCCGGAAAAGCCAAACTTCCAGGTTTGAGCGCAGGCGCGCCCGAAGATTAGTTGGCTGGAGCGCATGTGCAGGCAAATCTTCAACACTGCCGCATGCGCGAAGGGATCGGGCTCTGGAAAAGCTGAACTTCCGTGTTCTGGCACACCTGAAAATTGCGTGTCGCACACGCAAAGCATAGCTAATCGGAAGACAAACAGGCAGGGCCGCGCGTCATGGCTTCGCGTCATGCCACTTTGTATACATTTTTAGTGATACCTAAAAGAGCATTCTGGACTGTAGCCCAGATATATCTTTTAACTGAAAAGCCAAAGATTTATTAGACTAGATCAGCGGCCCCCAACCTTTTGGGCACCAAGGACCGGTTCTGTGGAGAGAGTTTTTTTCCGCGGACCGGAGGGAACCATGGTTTCACATGCTGCCTGCATCCCACAGATGGGGCTTCGCTTGTTTCCACGGCCCAATTTCTGGCATGCGCGATACTGGTCCATGGGCTGGGTGTTGGGGATGTGAGCTACTGAGGTACCATAAGACTGCATTCAAGCATGAATATTTAGAATTATCTGATACTGTGCTAAAAATATTTGTTTTAAGGATTGCTGTGTTTGAATAAATTGGCTACCTGGAATGCTGAATCAGGAAATTCAGTTCAAGTCAATATGTTCTGATTTCCTCCCCCCCTTGTTAGCTGGGATTTCTCAATCCCATAAACCAACCAAATCTAATAGCTAATTATAGGGGAAAGTCTTCATACTTATTCCCATTTTTGTGATGAAGACTGGAATTATTGTCAGTAACAGTGGTGGGTTCTAGTTCCCATTGCAACCGGTTCTGTGCAACGGGGCCGGGCGTCCACCACATGCGCAGCACACACGTATGTGTACGTACCGCCCGCGATGCTCCGTGATGCTCCAGCTGCTTGGCGGAGCGTTGTACAGGCGCCGTATGCTCCGTGGGCGTAAGCCCCGATCGGCTCAAATACAGATAAGAAGGGCGGGCGGGCGGGTAGGCCCTCCGGAGCACCGTACCGGAACGGTACCTGATGCTCCTAGCAGGCAGCGGTACGCCTGTACCAGGGCGTACCGATTGTATCCCACCACTGGTCAGTAACAACCTGGTGTCTGTGTGTGTGAGAGAGAAAAAAAGCCACACACACACACAATTGCTCTCCAATTGTAAATTTTCAAATACTCAAATACTCAATCTTGCAAATAGAAGACACATATCATCATTCATGAAAAAAATAGGGTTGCAGAATATGAAAATTCAACACACATTGCAGTAAATTATACGTCGGTAAAGAGCAATTATTCCTTCCTCTCTGAGTTTTAATTTCAGTAACGTTAAAGTCACATGTCAACGTTTCTGAATGCCAAAATCCAAAAGGATAGTTATGTTTTAAATGTGCATAAATTGCTTTCTGCCAGCTCTTGGGTTCTTTTTAAAGCTGTATGAAAAACAAGCAGGGGAGGAAGAGGGAAAGATTATTCAGGAAAGGGCCCCACAAATCTCTGACTTTGAAGGCAGCTGATAAATGTCGCCTGGCCCTGGCCCCCCTCTCTGCCTCCAACGCACAGCACCCATTAGAGCCTTTCCCCAAACTCCAGGACTGGCTCAAGTTCCTCCCCAACTTCCTCACTCTCCGAATCTGCTGCCAGTTCCACTGGCCACAGGCAGGCCACAACACCCAGGCCATTCCCTTGATAACATTATGGAAATGGTTCCCACTTATTTCTGCCAGTCTGTTTTTTCTCAGTCTAACTCATGGCCTTAAGATTCCCTGAAAGTTTGCTTTTTCCTGGAAAATACAACTCCGTAATTCTAGATAGGGGAGGTCTTTTAGAACATTACGAGTCACGTGACTACTTTAAAGAGATCCAACTGAATTTTATGTGTGAATAGCAGTAAAAGGAAACTCCTCCAAAATGTAGGTTTTACTGACAAAGACATAAAGGGAGGCTAGCATAGATCTATTTCAAGCTATTCAGCTCTCCTCAGCTAGCCATACCCTTCTGAGATTCAAACCCGGGCCACCTGCATATTAGGTAGATGTATTAACCTCTAAGCCATGGGCTCTCCTCGCTTTGTCGGCTATACCATGGGAGAGATTAAGTGTTTGTTTGTTTTTTTATCAGGGCAACCTGGTCTATCCAATTATGGGACGGAGCAGGTTGCCCTGATTGAAAAAAACACTCCTCCAAAATACAAAATTGTCCTTACATCTAGTCTATATGTGGTTAAAGCAAGTATTATTCCTGCTCAATGGTTTAATAAACCTTTTCATGTGAAAATTGTTGCCAACTAATAGACTTGCAAAGACACATTAATCATGTGACAGGATAAACTTCACTGCACATGGGGGTGGGTGGGCTTCATGCAAAAATGAGGAGTCTGCCTAAATGCTGTTAAAAGCACAGCTGGTTCAACTTAATCTGTCACCCACATTAATTGCACACTCCATTTCTCCAATGGGCTCCTCGTCACTGGCTGTTGCTTGAAGGAGAATGGAGAAATGTGCTAATGAGAAGAAACCTTTTCATATATTAATGGAGCGCAAAGGACAAAATTTGGTATGAGGCTGCCATTCTGCAGGTTCTCGGTAATGTGCACTTATACCTTGATAAGGGGTAGTAACCAAAAATGTCTCACTTGCAGGAAAGTTTAATTTTTATTCTGAAGTTCAGGTGTTGTTAGTTGCGAAGTCGTGTCCGACCCATTGTGACCCCATGGACAACGTTCTTCCAGGCTTTTCTATCCTCTACCATCCTCTGGAGTCCATTCAAGCTCACACCTACTGCTTCGGTGACTCCATCCAGCCACCACATTCTCTGTCGTCCCCTTCTTCTTTTGCCCTCCATCTTTCCCAGCATGAGGCTCTTCTCCAGTGAGTCCTTCCTTCTAATTTGGTGGCCAAAGTAGTTGAGTTTCATCTTCAGGATCTGGCCTTCTAAAGAGCAGTCAGGGTTGATCTCCTCTAGGACTAACCAGTTTGATTAGGCTCTTCTCCAGTAAGTCCTTCCTTCTCATTCGATGGTCAAAGTACTTGAGTTTCCTTTTCAGGATCTGGCCTTCTAAAGAGCAGTCAGGGTTGATCTCTAGGACTAACCAGTTTGATGGCCTTGCAGTCCAAGGGGCTTGGAGGAGACTTCTCCAGCACCAGAGTTCAAAGGCCTCCATTCTTTGGTGCTCAGCCTTCCTTATGGTCCAACTTTCACAGCCATACATTGCAACATTACCAAATACATTGCCAAATCTTTTTAGGTAGCTGTCCCACATACGTAGAAATTACGCGAATCAAAATTCCCTCTGAATAGACATGGCTAGGATTACATTATTTTACAATACAACCATTCCTACGTTTATCTCACAAAAAAAAAATAGATCTTATTCAATGCATTTCACTGCCATGAAAACAAAACTTATTGCATCCTTCAATTGCTGCTGTTATATTTATTTCTCTACATTAATTACCATACAGTAACCAACACACTTTAAATGCATATTCCACGTGCTTTATCACACAAAATCTAACTTAGGTGATAGAATTCTATACTGAAATCCGCTATGAAAACATTGCTCGCTTGGACTAAAAGTTAACTCCATTGGAGGTATAAGCAGAGTTCACTTACCTACTATTTTCTGCAGCAAAGGGGGTAGCTCAGGTTCGTCGCAAATAGCTTGGACAAAGGCCTCCTTCACTTGACTTTCAGCCTCATTCAATTCTTTCCCAGTTTTGACTTCTCCCACTATGGAGTAAATATACACCAATAATAGAAGTAACTCTTCAGGAGTGTAATCATCAGCTGTCCTATTAGTGTAAGGCTTGATGATAGGCAGCAGCTGCTTCAGTGCATTAAATAATGTTGACTCACCAATATTCTGAAAACAAAACAAAACAATAATAATCCTTAATTTTACACTTTAAAATCAGAAAGTGAAGGAGGAATCATGGGACAAAGACCTACACATTTTAAGCTGATTTGGGGAGGTGCAAATTCAAACGTTGCTGTTACAAACCTTGATTCTCTTTATAGTAAACCTTTTCAACCAAGGACCCTTTAGGTTTTGGACTACAATTTCTGTTCTGACCCCACTCCGTACGGTGAGTCACACCGACACAAGATTACTGCTAGACAATTTATTCACAGTAAATTAACACACCGACAAGACTTTGGCAGAAACCCAGACTTCCACAGATAAGAAATACACACAAGAGTTTCTCCAGCTTGAGTATAATAGTTGTGTCCTGCATACAGCCTCCTCCCAAAGTCTCTTCTTATATACTCTCTTGGGAGGAGCCTAATCACAACCACCTGGCCCCAATTATCTTCTGTATCTCCGTAGTTGCTGTCGGTGCTTATCTGCCCGTCTTTGCCTGATGTCAGGGACAAACTCCCTTTGGCTTTCACCACTGCTCCATGCCTCAGGCGCCTCCTAGTGGCCAACCAGCCTCTCTGGTCCCTGCTCAGACTCTGAACCCTGTCCAGGGTCCTCCACATCTTCCAGAGCCTACTCATAGGGCCCCTCGCTATTGGAGTCTGTTTGCAGCTCCAACGGCTCCTGCTGGGCCACAACAAATTTCTATCATCCCTAGCCAGAAGGATCAATGATTAAAGTTAATACAGGTAGTCCTCGACTTACGACCACAATTGAGCCCAAAATTTATGGCGCTAAGTGAGAAATTGGCTAACTGAGTTTTGCCCCGTTTTACAACCTTTCTTGCCACAGTTCTTAAGTGAACCACTGCAGTTGTTAAATTAGTAGCACGGTTGTTTAAATGGATCTGGCTTCCCCGTTGACTTTCCTCGTCAGAAGGTGGCAAAAGATGAACACATGACCCTGGGCCACTGCAACCGTCATAACTACGAGTCAGTTGACGAGCATCCGAATGTAAATCGTGTGAGTGACCATGGAGGATGTGGTAATGGTCATAAGTGTGAAAAATGCTGCTAAGTCACTTTTTTCAATACTGTTGTAACTTCACCAAGCAAGGTTTTGTAAGTTGAGGACTATCTGCAGTTGTCGCCTTAGAACATAAATATTATAGACAGCCTTCCAACCCATTTCATCCAGACACAGTTCTCCAGCAACATGATTTCACAGAGGACGGAGAGGAGGATGGCATGAGCTATTTTTATACCATTGCTGCCAAATCCATTCATAAAATAACACTACAATACAATCTCTTTAACTATTTCAACAATAGTGTTTAAAGAGAACATGGTACGGCATCTCTTCCTGAAGTTGCATGGCTTGGTGGAGTCTGGCTATAATAATAATTGACACGTTTTCCATATAAAGGTAAAGGTTTCCCTCGCACATATGTGCTAGTCGTTCCCGACTCTAGGGGGTGGTGCTCATCTCCGTTTCAAAGCCGAAGAGCCAGACTGTCCGAAGATGTCTCCGTGGTCATGTGGCCGGCATGACTAAACGCCTAAGGCGCACAGAACACTGTTACCTTCCCACCAAAGGTGGTCCCTATTTCTCCACTTGCATTTTTACGTGCTTTCGAACTGCTAGGTTGGCAGAAGCTGGGACAAGTAACGGGAGCTCACGCTGTTAGGCAGTGCTAGGGATTCGAACCGCCAAACTGCAGATCAACAAGCTCAGCGTCTTAGCCACTTAGCCACTGTATCCCTTTACGTTTTCCGTATGGAAGGAACCAAACTGGACTGTAAGTAGATGGTGTGTGTGTGTGTGTGTGTGTGTGTGACTTGTTTAAAATTGTGACTGCTTTTTACTGGTTGCACCCAGAAAAAATACATACATTTGGAAGAGAAAATACGCTTTAAAAATGCTCTCTCGTTTCCTTGCATATCTTTCTCAGCCTTGGGGTTTATTTAGAAGAAGCAACATCACTACCACCTCTTTAAAAGTCTAGCTTTTCTGGCAAGTCACACAATTAAAGATAAATTCTTCAGAGTTGTAATCTGACTCTGCTTTGTCCCTCTGAGATGCTGGATCTATATCAAGGGAAATATGTTGACTTATTGCCAATTTGGATACGGTGAAGAAAAAAACAAAAGGATCAATCCAATTGTTCAGCAGTTATTCCCCAAATTGGCACTTCCGGTATATATTGGACCGTGATTGTGCTTGTATTCTGGAATGTCGAAGATCTCCACTGAATGCAACCTCACACAGGGATGTTTGGGGAAGAAACTCACGGTCCCCCTTTGTTAAATTTGGGTGAGACTGTCAGAGTACTAAAAGCAGGGGTGGGCTGCTGGGCGTTCGCAGGGATTCGGGAGAATCTCTAAGATTCTGCGCAGTTCGGAGAACCCCCAAATCCCCCTCCTGGCTGGCCCCGCCCACCCTGCCCCATCCTTCCCAGGAGTTCCCACATGGCCTGTTTTGGATGCAGGTAAGTTCAGGGCGCGTGGGGAGGCTCAGGGAGGGCAAAAAACGAACCTACCGGAAGTTTGGGAAGGCTGGAATGCTTCCGGAACCTGGGGAGGCCATTTTCGCCCTTCCGCAGGCTTGAAGAAAACCTCCGGAGTCCAGGGAGGGCAAAAATGTCCCCAACCCCGCTGTGGTGCCGGAGGCTGACTAGGCCACGCCCACCATGACCACACCCACCATGACCACGCCCACCCAGCAACTGGGCAGAGAACCTAAAATTTTAGGTCCACCCCGACTAAAAGAATTAGTGAATGGGAAATCATGATATTTATGAAGGGCTCATGTTTTAATCATTGGCCTAGAATCAAACAGGGATAATGAGAATTCTTCACAATATTCGGGTCTTCTTTTGATCTTAGTTGCTGTTATCACTGGCTGTCATTCTCTTCTCCCTTTTGTAATTTTTGGGGGAGAACTATTTTATGTGAATAAGCCCGCTGGGCTATAGGAAAAAAAAAATTAAAACCGTCAATAAACCAGTTCTCTTAAGAGTGCTGTGAACACCACAGCGAGTGAGGAAATTTGCCTCTAACAAAACCCCATCTACCAGTTTGTCATTAACCAGTGATCTCTAATGATTTAAGAGCTATAAGTGCAATTAAAAATCAATTAATCACACTGACCAAAATCGCCTCCCCTCCCTCCCCAAGCACCAGATTTAAAAAACGAAGCGATCCATGACCCAAATTTCATCCTAGTCAGGTTGGCTGGTTAGACTTCTTTACCTGTCACCAAGAGCTCCAGTAAAAGTAATTTTTTTTAAAAAAAAACCCTCAATTCTGACGTTTTGAAAATGCTTGCCTAACGTGATTCCAAAGAAAACCAACATTTTGTCCTCACTGGTAACCTCTAGTAAATTCCCCTCCTTTTTTAGTACCTTAAGATGCCATTTGCCAAGTGTGCCCGTTGCGTCCTTTCCTGGACCAACGATCCCTACTCACAGTCACTCATGCCTTAGTCACTTCCCGCCTTGACTACTGCAACACGCTTTACATGGGGCTGCCCTTGAAGAGCACCAGGAAGCTCCAGTTAGTGCAAAATGCAGCGGCCTGCATGGTTTTTTGCACACCCGAGTGTGCACATGTATCACCTCCCATGTGGGAGTTGCATTGGATGCAGATTTGCTTCCGGGTGTAATTCAAGGTGCTGGTTGTCACCTTTAAAGCCTTTCATGGCTTGGGACCAGTTTATCTGATGGGCCGTCTCTTTTAAAAAAAATTGCCCCTGGAAGCACCAAGGCTGAAGAAGCCTGAAGATGACGAATGAGACTTCGTCGAAACGTCGCCAAGACATCTCCAATTTTACGCGGGAGAAAACCCGAATAACTAGAGACCTACATGCTAACACCCGCGAAAACCTCAGAAAACATATGTATGTATGTATGTATGTATGTATGTATGTATGTATGTATGTATGTATGTATGGTTTTTTTTTAATTTGTGCTGATAAATAAATAAAGGGAGACTAGTATAGAACTATTTCAAGCGATTTAGCTCTCATCAGCTAGCCATACCCTTACTGGGATTTGAACCTGGTCTCCCTTTATTTATTTATCAGCACAAATTAAAAAAAAACAACCACACAAATAGAACAAAGGCAACAGTAAAAATATTGGGTTTCTGTCGTGATGGACTCTTGTGACGAGCCGATTGACAGATGATGGAAGCAGTTAGCTTCCTCCCATAATTGGGGCTTACCAGGGGTTGTAAATATATATATATATTTAGCTGATGAGAGCTAAATAGCTTGAAATAGATCTATACTAGTCTCCCTTTATTTATTTATCAGCATAAATATAACATATATATGCATATATGCAAAATATCACTCATGCATCATCATGAAATGTCCAGAACTGTAAAGCATACAAACTTGAAATTTGGCATGTATGTTCCTCTTGGCTCTTCTGGATGCTGGCTAAGAAAGGATTTTTCAAAATGAGCATCAGATCATTAATATTTCTTATATTGTTATTAACACGCTCTGATGCTAAGGAGTTAGATGCTCTACTCCCCCTCCCAACCTGAAAAGAACTCTGTTCCAACTACCACTTGGGTGTGGGCTTGGCAGGCGTGTGAGTCATGCGGCCTGCGGCCTGGGAGTTTAGACATTCTACTGCCCCTCCCCACCTGAAAAATGCTCTGATGCTAAGGAGTGAGACTGAGGGAGAGAAGGGGATAAGATAGGAGAGACCTCCGTGGGGCAAGCCTGAGGGAGAGAAGGGGGATAGGAGAGAAAAAGATTATGTGGGGCCAGCCTGAGAGAGAAAAGGAGAGGGGCCAATCATAACTACTCATTAATTTTCAAACTGTGACGGTTTAGCAAGCCCGATCACATAGTTTCATAGCGGAGCACGGGTATCTAGCTAGTTTATTCTAAAGATGAAAATGTGGTTTTCTTAAAATGGGTATTCGGTGAGGATGTATATCAGAAACGTTTAATTTTTACTTTTCTGGGTTATTTTAGCAACAGAGAAATCCTGATCATTTCCCCTCTTCTGTCCAACAGCTGTTTACACATTCCTTAAGCTCCATCTTCCCTTTTGAAAGGCCTCAGCTAAACTTTCAGCCATGCGTTTGCTCTGGTTTCTTCTCAATGGAATTTGTCAGATTCTGCTGTTGATTTTATTATGCCGTAAAAGGAAGGCTTAAACAAAAATGACCCAACTCCAATAACAAATTAGAAACCTATAATTGCCAAGCTTTCTAAACACACCCTCAATCCACCAAACTTCTCAATCCACCAAGCCCCCTCATTTGAGGGCCAAACAAACATAATTTTGTTCAGCTGTTTTGCTGCCTCAGCTGTTTTCTTGCCTCGCTGGGAGGCCAACAAAAATAGGATGTTAAGGCAGCACCAGAAATGTATAAAAGCAAGACTGGATATTATAACACGAATATCTGCAAAAGTGACAGCAGTTTAAGTCAGTTCCACTGAAAATCTTTTGAGACTGAACTGAAACTAAAGATTTCCAAATGGGACGCGGCGGCTCGGTGGCTAAGACGCTGAGCTTGTCAATCGGAAAGGTCAGTAGCTCGGAGGTTCGAAGCCCTAGCACCGCATAACGGAGTGAGCTCCCGTGACTTGTCCCAGCTTCTGCAACCTAGCAGTTCGAAAGCACGTAAAAAATGCAAGTAGAAAAATAGGAACCACCTTTGGTGGGAAGGTAACAGCATTCCGTGCACCTTTGCCGTTGAGTCATGCCGGCCACATGACCACAGAGACATCTTGTATGCCGCCCACTCCTGAAGGACTCCGGGCGGCTTACAATAAACAAAGGAAGGGGATAAATAAATGCAGTGCTTTGCAAGGAAAGCACTTGGCACAGAGTCTCTGGGATTCACAGACAGATCTTCACACTCCTGAAACGAACCAACGAATTGTTTCCTGCAAAAGCCCACTCCCCTTTCATTTCCTATGGGAGGGGCCATTCACTGTCCACCTGTGGTTTTACTCCCAAGTTGACCCTGATTTCTCAGCTGTTCTTTTCTTCTGGCACCTCTGTGCATGCACACACTGGGAACAGGCTCCAGTTGTTCCTCTGCCTCATTGCTGTCTGGTTCCGAAGGTAGCTGAGAACTGCCAGACAGCCACCGCCCCATCCCTGCCTCCAATGCAGAGCCCTCGTCCGAGCTTTCCCCGGCCTCCAGGACTGGCCGATATTCCTCCCCAACCTCCTCACCATCCATCTCTACTACCAGCTCTACTGGCTGCCAGTGGGCCAGTATGGGCTTGTGTGTTACAGGTGGAAGCTTGGGGTCGTCCCCCCCGACTGAAAATCAGGTGGACGCCTTAGGTGAGTCTACCCTCCCTAACTGGCCAGTGAGGAGGGTCAGCTTAGAAGGAAGGACGTGCACATGGCAGGGACGAAAGTGGGAGTCCCGTTGAAACTGAGAGCTTGAGCTATAGTGCCATGCTCCCTTCCTCATCCATCTACCCATAAGGTCTGAGGGAGTGAATAGAGTGGTTGGAGGAGGAAGGCAGAGCCCTCTGCCCTGGTTTTCGACAAAAACATGGTAAAACTGGTCATGTGACTGCAGGCAGCTGCAAATGTGCTGGTTGCCCAGCAGTCAAGATGCAGTCATGTGACTCTGGGGTGGAGGGGCAGGGAGCAGCCACTGAAACCATGTTGCAAGTACCATATTTTTCAGAGTATAAGATGCACCAGAGTATAAGACTCACCAAGATTTTGAAGAGGCAAATTTAAAAAAAGTTTTTGCACTCTGCAGACCTCCCAAAAATGGTCCATTTTTCACAAAAATGGGCCCATTCCCCCCCCCCCAAAGGGCATGAATAGCCTTTAGGAGGCTTATAGAGTGCTCTCGGGGGTGGGGGGTGGGGCAAAAACGAGCAAAAAACCAGCCCGTTTTTCATTTCTGCCCTCTCCAGCCCCCAGGAGCTCTCTAGAAGCCTCCTAAAGGCTATGCACGGTCATTTTTGTGAAGGGGGCGGGGTTTCAAAAGGCAAAAAAATGCTGTATTCAGTGTATAAGACGCAGCCAGATTTTCAGCCTCTTTTTCGAGGGAAAAAGGTGCGTCTTATATTCTGAAAAATACGGTACTTCCGTGGATGTTTGTTGTAACTCTGAATGATTGCCATGGGATTGTATGTAAGTTAAAGACTAACCCCTTTTTTAAAAAACAAAAACAACAACCCATAGATATACTTAATTACAAGGGGGCGGAGAGGGTGGGTGGGACTACTGTCTCTATTCTCTGCCTCTTCTGCAGATGTCAAATTTGAATATTTTCGGCAAGCGAATAAAATTAGCAGTAGGTGGTCCGCTATCGTTGTGCACACACACAAAAAAGGAGCTTTTAATTAACCAAGAGCTCCGAAGCAGATTGTTGTGCAAATACTGGCAACTCTTCAAACGAGGAGACGTCCTGCCCTTTCTTCACAATGAAAAAGTTTCCTAAAGAGAGATTTTGATAAAGATTTGCCTTCCTCCTTGCGGGGCCTGCGTTTGTCATGTTTATGTAAGCGGGGGATATAAATCTTTTTCCCCCCCCACCCCTTCTTTTTTCAAATGAACTTCACTGTTCTCGAACCAGAGTGCTTGTTATAAACGGCCTGTTTCCGTTTTTGCCTGCTCCGTCGTCGACTAAGAGTTTTGCCCTGGACACACTGGAACTAATTTAATGTCTTCCAGGCTTCATCCTCGTTCCTCCCTTCTCCCAACTTTTACGAGTAGATTTTACACAGCGGATTACTGCTGACTTCATCAATGATTCATGCGAAAAGTCGGGTTTGACTTGCTTGGCCATTGCAAAACAAAAAAACGATGCATCCCCAGCAAAAATGCCATCCGTGGAAGTTGGAAAGGAAAAACATCCTCGGTCAGAACAGAAATGAAAAAGCATGCACAAAATAATTATACAAGTCTTAGGCAGGACTAAAACTCGTGGGTCTTACGAGAAACTGGACAAGAGGTTTTGCAAATGGTCTTATTTACCTTGGCAGCAATTGTGTCACACTCTGTGCGACTCAAACGTATTTTCCTGCTCAAATGAATATAAGAGACAAGCACTCGAATGACACAATTTTATGTACTGCTAGCAATTCCTGTTGCTTCCACAATGGTTATCTGAACAGGGCCCTCCCAAGCCAGTTAATTGCACAAGCTGGCACATCACACTCGTGTGTGTAATGTAACTCAACATATTGTTAAGAACAGTACTATTTTTCTTGCATTTTTTAAAAACTTTTCCCAATGAAACAAGTTTGAGGTTTGAGGTTTATTCGATTTATATGCCGCCCTTCTCCCAAGGAAACAGATTTATTTTTCCTTTGTGCAAGTGAGGGATGGGTACTCGTTATGGAAACAACAACAAAAACTCATCGGAAGATGACTGGATCCTTTGTCTTCCTTAGAAAGTAGAGAGTCAGGAGATGGCAGTATTGCACCAAGATCCTTACACGATGAAGTAAGCCCAAGGCAGGAAAAACATTTCTTTATATTAAATTTCTCCTGCAGCACAATTTTCCAGACATAATAAACTTGACGTTGAATTTCAGAAGGAACACATTTTTTTCCCTTGCTTTCATGAATTCTTTACTACCTAGTGTTAACCATAATGTTCTTTCTGCGCCAGCTCAAACTGCCCAGGGAGCTGCTGATAACAGTTCTACAGAGGAATTATTGAGTCGGTTATCTGCACCTCCGTAACTGTCTGGTTTGGCTCTGCAACCCAACAAGACAGACACAGACTTCAGAAGATAATCAGAACTGCAGAAAAAACAATTGCTACCAACCGGCCTTCCATTGAGGGCCTGTATACTGCAGGAGTCAAAAAGAGGGCTGTGGAAATATCTACAGACCCCTCACATCCTGGGCATAAATTGTTTCAACTCCTACCCTCAAAATGACGCCACAGAGCACTGCACACCAAGACAACTAGACACAAGGACAGTTTTTCCCCCCGAACGCCATCACTCTGCTAAACAAATAATTCCCTCAACACTGTCAAACTATTCACTAAGGCTGCGTTACTATTACTATTAGTCTTCTCATCGTTCCTATCACCCATCTCCTCCCACTTAATGACTGCAGGACTGTAACTTTGTTGCTTGTATTCTTACGATTTATATTGATTGTTTCCTAATATTGCTTATTTGTACCCTACGGCTATCATTAAGTGTTGTACCTTATGATTTGTGACGAATGTATCTTTTCTTTTAGGTACCCTG
>NW_028261390.1:63484753-63554753 GCF_051295495.1 Thamnophis sirtalis | reverse complement strand
CCTAACCCTAACCCTTAACCTAACCCTAACCCTCACCCTAACCCTAACCCTTACCTTTATGTGAATCGGCTTGCTTTAATTTTAATTTTATTTCAATTTTTAATTTTTTTTGTCGCGCTGTGATGACGTCACATGCGCGCTTTCGTCGAGCGCAATTTTGTCCTCCGCGCTTTTGACGGGTCACGGCTATTTATAGTTCCCTGGTGATGGCTATGAGCTTCTGGGAAGAAATATATCCAAAAGGGAAGAGGGACAATGGCAAAGTTAGCTGTGGAAAAGCTGGGGATTTAGGTATCATAAAAGATGGTTAAAATCTCCTTAGTTTTGTTCTCAAGAAATTTGGCCATCTGGAATAATCATCCCTTAGTGAAATTAATGTGTTTGTTACTAGCAGTGAAGATGTCTATGCATAAACATGGCATGTTCATGAACCATTATTCCTTCACTGCTATTGCAAAACTGAATTTCTAAATAGGATTTGCAAAGACAATTCGAGACACTTTTTAAAATGTCTTATTTACATGCTGTTCTGACCTAAGCTTCCTGATACAGTAAAACGCGCATGATTACCATCTTTTTCGGAGTATAAGACGCACCAAGATTTTGAACAGGCAAATTTTTTAAAAATGTTTTTGTGCTCTGCAGACCTCCCCAAAACGGCACTTTTTTTTTTCAAAAAAAAAGGGGGGGCATGCATAGCCTTTAGGAGGCTTATAGAGTACTCCTGGGGGCTGGGGGGGAAATTGAGCAAAAAAAAAGGCCTGTTTTTTGCTCATTTCTGCCCTCCCCAGCCCCCAGGAGCACTCTGAAAGCCTCCTAAAGGCTCTGCATGGCCATTTTGGTGAAGGGGGCAGGGCTTGGGGAGGCCAAGAATGCTGTATTCAGTGTATAAGATGCACCCAGATTTTCAGCCTCATTTTTGAGGGGGAAAAGGTGCGGCTTATACTCTGAAAACTCTCTTTTTATTTCAAAGGCTGTGAATTATATTCATTCACAGCCCGTAATGAGTTCCAAATAATAGTAAAGAGTTCTACAGCAGGCTGCCAAAATCCTTCGGGATAAGGCTGATAAGCACCCATCTTTATCTTCTTTGAAAACACTGCCTAAAATAACCCCTTCCCGAAAATATTGCAGCAGTGACCACGCTCGCCGTCTCCTGCACCTCAAAAATAATAAGACCTCCCCGAAAATAAGGCCAAGTGCTTATTTTGGGGGGGGGTTCAAAAGAAAATAAGACCCTGTTTTATTTTGGGGAAAATACAGTAGTTTTGCTCCCAAAATTGCAGTTAAAGAGAACAATTATTGTTTTTTCCTCAATAATATATTATTGCTGGAAGTTCTGAGAAATAGCAAAGTTCAAAAAAGGTTCAGAATATTTTCTTTCTAACTTGTCTTGTTGTTTAGAAGGTGGCAATGTTGGTGTTAGCTACTCAAAAAATATACACACACCCATATATTGTTAACTGCAGCTGTATTGTATAAGCGGTTGTGAAAGACTTTAAGAGCTTCCTGGTTTGCTAGATCATATAGTGGTTTTGTGGGTTTACTGAACACTGAAGCATTACTACGCTGCATTCAACTGGTTTTCTGTTTATTTATTCTACTTCTATGTTGCTTACATTTTTCTGAAGTCTCGATTGAGCCACACAATCTTGGATTGCGATGAGGCGTGGTAATAAATAAATAAATACATTCTCGCGGTCTTGTACATGTAATAAGCACCTCCAGTCTAGAATTCATATGTTTATTTATTTGTTAAATGTATATGAGCCGAGGTGGCGCAGTGGTTAGAGTGCAGTACTGCAGGCCACTTCAGCTGACTGCTATCTGCAGTTCGGCGGTTCAAATCTCACCGGCTCAAGGTTGACTCAGCCTTCCATCCTTCCGAGGTGGGTGAAATGAGGAACCAGACTGTGGGGGCAATATGCTGACTCTGTAAACTGCTTAGAGAGGGCTGAAAGCCCTATGAAGCGGTATATAAGTCTAACTGCTATTGCTATTGCTATTGCTATATGCCATCCATCTCGCCATCCAAAGTGACTCGCTATCCAAAGCAGTATATAACTGGAAGCAGTTGGAATCTTAAGCATTTAGTCAGCTATAAAGTTCTCCTTTTGTCTTTCAAATCTTAGGTATGAAGGCTACTTTAACAATAATGGGCTGTCCAATAGAGATCAAAATTCCATTGGGGCATATCTGAACACATAATATTTTAATAAGTAAGCATTAGAAATGACTATTACGTTTGTATGAAGCTAGATTTCCATGAATAAACCTCATTCTACTGTAATTCATATCTTAAAAACCATGTCATAAATAGTGATACTGTAAACCAAGGATGTCAAACTCAAGACTCACAGGCCGGATCCAGGCCCAGCCCGTGGGGTGCTTAGATCTGGCCTGCGGGGCTGTCCCGAAAACAGCAAAGGACTGGCCCATGTTGCCTGTACTAGCAGCAGCAGAAGGCTGTCCCGGCTGAAAACAGAGCCTGTTTTCGCTGGCAGAGGGCTGCTGGAGGCTGTCATGGAAATACCTCAACCCCCCCGGGCCACCACAGGTGCCAACAACACAAGTGGCATCAAGCTAGCCATGCATACGCCACGCCCCCCTGTCCCCCCTCCTAAGGTCAATCACAACCCTGATACAGCCCTCAATGAACCCTAACCCTAACCCTAACCCTTTCCCCTGTTCCTGTTTCCCACTATTTTCATTTGTATTTTACGTTTTGATAAGTTTAGTACAAATTATTTTCAAAGAAGAAAAAAGAAAAATTCACTCAAACTGCACTTTAAATAGAGTATATTATAAAGAAAATTGTGTGAACGTAGTGGCAATTACATATGTAAAAAGAATTTAATTGGGAAATTTTGATTTTAAAGACCAGCAATATCAAAGAAGAAAGGCAGAACAAATTGCCTTTTTGTAAAAAAAAAAAAAAAAAAAAAAAAAGTGATTGGACCAGTGCTAACATCCGTGAAGTAGAATAACTCTCTGTCCTTTGGGATGCTTAAATATGAAGTTATACAATAATAGATCATGTTTTTCAAATCTATGGCAATGATTTCCAAAGCATTCTTGTCTCTATTCTCAAGCAAGCCAAAATTCTACCTGGGCACATTAGATGCTCATTCTTAAGTATTCACAAATAAAATTCACTGAGTGCAGTTGGAATACGGGCATAAATAAGCATGCACAAGCTTGGAACTTTTATCATTTTGACCTATAGCAGGGACGTCAATTTTTATTTTATTGAGGGCTGCATCAGGGTTGTGATTGACCTCTGAAGACTGGGGTGGGTGTGGCCAGCTTGACGTCACTCATGTTGGGGCACCTGTGGTGGCCAAGTGCTAAGACAGGACTTCCCTCAGACCCTCCCTCCCTCTCATTATAACCATCCTTCCTTCCTTCCTTCCTTCCTTCCTTCCTTCCTTCCTTCCTTCCTTTTTTTTTAACTTTTGTATTATGTGTTTCTTTTAATGTTGTACACCACCCTGAGTCCTGGGGAGAAGGGTGGCATATAAATCTAATAAACCTAAACCTAACCTAACCTTTTTCCTTCCCTCTTCATTCTCTTTTCTTCTTCCTTCCCATTTCCTTATTTTTCCTTCCTTGCTCTCTTCCCATCTTCCCTTCTTTTTCTTGGTCTTTCCCTTTCTCCTTTCCTGCCCCTTCTTGGATGCTCAAATGCAAAAGAGGAAAATGTCAGCGAAAACGGGGCCTGAAGGGGGCCACACGCATCCCCCGAACTCCATTTTTACTGGCAGAGGGCTGCAGGAGGCCATCGAGGCCGAAAACAGAGTCCGGGAAGACGGCACACGGCCCTCCCTAGCAGTTTTCACTGGCAGAGGCACCATGAATCGGTCCTTTGCTGTTTATAGGGCAGCCCTGCGGGCCAGATCTAAGGACCGTTGAGTTTGCATTGAGTTTGACAAGAGTGTCAATGCCAAGTGTAAAAGATGTTAGTACCCTGTTTCCCTGAAAATAAGACCTCCCCGGATAATGAGCCCAATCGGGCTTTTGAGTGCATGCGCTAATATAAGCCCTCCCCCCCAAAATAAGCCCTCCCTTAAAATATTGCAACACAGCAGCAGCCATGAGGTGACCACACTGATCTCCTGTACCTCAAAAATAATAAGACCTCCCTTGAAAGTTGGAGGGGGGGCGAAAGAAAGGGTGTATGGAGGGTTGAAGAAGTACATTGGGTTTCTATTTTGGGGGGTATTGTTGACAAGAGGAATAGCTGTGTTTATTGTTTAATGTTATATGGCCCCGGTTCTGCACAGTATATATGTGACTGTACGAAATGAAAATGGAAAATAAAAACACATTTAGAATAATAATAATAATAATAATAATAATAATAATAATAATAATAATAATAATAAAAATGAAATTAGGCTACCAAACAGCCAAAAAAGCTGAAAAAATTTCGCATTTACTTTATATGGATGATTTGAAACTCTATGGAAAGTCAGAAATAGAAATCCAATCATTGACAAATACAGTCCGAGTATTCAGCACCGATATTTCAATGCAGTTTGGCATGGAAAAATGTGCCACTGTATCCATAAAAAGGGGCAAAATCACTGCATCTGAGGGAATTGAAATGCCCAATGGCCAACTAATTAAATGCAAAGAAAATGAAGCCTACAAATACTTAGGCATTCTGCAGTTGGATAACATCAAGCATGGAGAAGTAAAAACTATTGTCAGAAGAGAGTACACCAACAGAGTTAGGAAAATTTTGAAATCTAAATTGAATGGTGGAAATACAATCAAGGCCATAAATACCTGGGCAATACCAGTTATAAGATACACAGCTGGCATAGTTAACTGGACACAAACTGATTTGGACCTTTTGAACCGAAAAACCAGGAAACTAATGACAATGCACTACAGTTTACATCCACGTGGTGATACTGATAGACTATATCTGCCCCGAAAATCAGGTGGCAGAGGATTATTACAAGTGAAGCAAACAGTTGAAGAAGAAAAACATGCACTGGCTGATTATTTAAAAGAAAGTCAAGAACATCTATTAATCGAAGTAAAGAACAAAAATCTACTGAAGGCCCAACAGACAAAACAAGAATACAGAAAAGATGTGATAAAATCAAGAATGGAGAGTTGGCAGAACAAAGCACTGCATGGTCAATTTCTGGAAAAAATAAAAGATAAAGTGGACAGGGAACAAACTTGGTTATGGTTAAAAACAGGTACATTAAAGAAAGAAACAGAGTCACTAATCCTGGCTGCGCAAGAACAAGCTATCCGCACAAATGCCATTAAGGCCAAAATCGAAAAATCCTCTGATGATGCCAAATGCAGACTTTGCAAAGAAGCTGACGAAACTGTTGATCACATACTCAGCTGCTGTAAAAAAATCGCGCAGACTGATTATAAATTGCGGCACAATTCAGTAGCACAAATGATCCATTGGAATTTGTGCAAAAATTATAATATTAAAACAGCAACAAACTGGTGGGAACATCAGCCTGAAAAAGTCACAGAAAATCAGATGGTCAAGATCTTGTGGGATTTCCGTATACAAACCGACAAAATACTGGCGCATAATACACCAGACATCACACTGGTTGAGAAAAATAAGGTCACAATCATAGACATCGCAATACCAGGTGATAGCAGGGTCGCCGAGAAGGAACATGAAAAAATCACAAAATACCAGGACTTAAAAATCGAAATTCAACGACTATGGCACAAACCAGCAGTGGTAATTCCAGTGGTAATTGGCACACTGGGTGCTATTCCAAAAGCACTGGAATTACATTTAAAACAGTTAAAAATTGACAAACTCACCATCAGTCAAATGCAAAAAGCCGCACTGCTTGGATCTGCACGCATATTACGAAAATATGTTACGACATCCTAGGCCCCTGGGTGGGGCCCGACTAGTAACCAATGCCAAATCCGGCGAAACAACTGGCCGCTGTGATACAATTGTACAATAATAATAATAATAATAATAATAATAATAATAATAATAAGACCTCCCCAAAAATAAGGCCAAGTGCTTATTTTGGGGGGTCAAAAGAATATAAGACCCTATCTTTTTTTTCGTGGAAACATGGTATAAGACATTGAAGTATTTTATTTTTGAAATGGTGTTGTATTTTTTGCTGAATGCTGTATTAAAAAAGCAAGTCCCGAGAGCTACTTTAAAATTTAATGTATTCATTTATTCAGTAATTAGTTTCACCTTTCATTATTATTTATTCAACTCCTGGAATTTCCCAAGTCCACATCTCTTAAAGTTGCTAAGGTTGAGAAACACTGATTTAATCCCTTAACCTAGTGTAAATTAGTGTGTATTAAGAAATGATGCATGCCTTATATTCTTCTAGATTTTGCAATTAAGTTGAATGTTGGAATATTTTAGTCCACACATTAAAGATAAGTAGATTATGCCTATCTAAAGTGATTTGGGATTTGACTAGCAAAAGCCTCTTCCAAACTCATTCTTCAGCTAGGTGAAAATCACTTGTGAAAAAAAAAATGTGGTTTGAGGTTTGAGGTTTATTTAATTTGTATGCCGCCCTATTCCCGACTCAGGGCGGCTCACAATCTCAAAGAGGAAGAGGGTACAAAATAGAAAGACAAAACAATGTAAAATATAACAACAATCACAAACTTTGAATGGGGCTGGAAATTTCAACAGCCCCAGGCCTGCCGGAACAGCCAGGTCTTAGTTGCTTTGCAGAAGGCTGGAAGGGTGGTAAGGGTCTGGATCTCAACGGGGAGATCGTCCCAGAGGGCCGGAGCAGCCACAGAGAAGGCTCTCCCCCGAGGAGTTGCCAGCCGACATTGGCCGGCAGATGGAATTCGGAGGAGGCCTAATCTGTGCCAGATTTTCCCACGCTCCATCTGCTTTAAACTGAACTGGCCAGCATTTCTACCTATGCTTTTCAGGAGATAGTTTTCCTGTTATAGGAGGAGTAGGTCAACTTTTGAATTCCTTTCTCTTATGACATTTTAAAAAATAGAAGATGAGTGTACATATACTGTATGTCTTAAAAGAGTTTAGTTATTTTGCCCCAAAGAGTTTGGACTTGAAAAAGTTTCTACATGGGGCAGCCCTTGAAAAGTTTCTGGGAACTTCAAATCGTTCAAAATGAGGAATTCTGCATTGGTTTTGTGCAAGCCTAGATTTGCACAAGTGTTACCTCTCTTGTGGAAGCTGTATTGGCTGCCAATTTGCTTCTGGGTCCAATTCAATGTGCTGGTTGTCACCTTCAAATCCCTACATGGCCTGGGATCAGGTTATTGAAAGATCCTCTTTTCCCAGTTATATCTACCCAACCATCAGAGCAGGGAGGTAGAGAATCTTACGGTCTCCACTCTTAAGGAGGTCCATCTATTGAGACCAAGAAGAAGGATCTTCTCGGTGGTGGCTCCCTCCAGGGGTAGGCTTCAAAAATCTCAGCAACGGATTCTCTGCTCGGTTGCTGGGTAGGCGTGGCCATGATGGACACGGCCTAGTTGGCCTCCTGCACCATGGCGAGGGGAGGACGCATTTTTGTCTTCCCCAGGTTCTGGAGGCTTTTCTCGAACCTCTGGGAGGGCAAAAGCGTCCTCCCACAGGCTCCGGAGGCCTTCCGGGAGGCCTTTTTTTCCCCTCCCCGAGCCTCCGTGTGGACCCTGCATTACGGCAGATCCAAAATGAGCCGCGTGGAGACTCCAGGGAGGGGCGTGGTGGGTGGGGCCAGCCAGGGGAGGTTCTCCAAACCGGCCATAACATTAGCTACGGGTTCTCGTGAAGCGGGGTGAACCCCTAGCAGTTCACCCCTGGCTCCCTCCCTGTGGAACATCAGCCCTGAGGAGATAAGATTGGCCCCCACATTGATGCTCTTTTGAAAGACCCTGAAGGCATGGTTTTGCCAGCAGGCCTGGAGACCCCTAGGGGAGGTGAAGCTCATCAAGTGGTCACTGGGACATTAGGGGTTTATTGGCTTTTGTATGGCAGTTTTATTTTTGTAAATAAGTCTGTCTGTCTGTCTGTCTATCTATTATCTATCTATCTATCTATCTATCTATCTATCTATCTATCTATCTATCTATCTATCTATCTATCTATCATCTATCTATCTATCTATCTATTATGTATCTATCTATCTATCTATCTATCTATCTATTATCTATCTATCATCTATCTATCTATCTATCTATCATCTATCTATCTATCATCTATCTATCTATGTATCTATCTATCTATGTATCTATCTATCTATGTATCTATCTATCTATCTATCTATCTATCTGTTATCTATCTATCATCCATCTATCTATTATCTCTATCTATCTATCTATCTATCTATCTATCTATCTATCTATCTATCTATCTATCTATCATCTATCTATCTATCTATTATGTATCTATCTATCTATTATCTATCTATCTATCTATCTATCTATTATCTATCTATCATCTATCTATCTATCTATCTATCATCTATCATCTATCTATTATCTAATTATCTATCTATCTATCTATCTATCTATTATCTATCTATCTATCTATCTATCTATCTATCTATCTATTATCTATCTATCTATCTATCTATCTATCTATCTATCTATCTATCTATCATCTATCTATTATCTATCTATCATCTACCTATCTATTATGTATGTATGTATGTATGTATGTATGTATGTATGTATGTATGTATGTATCTATGTATGTATGTATCTATCTATCTATCTATCTATCTATCTATCTATTATGTATCTATCTATCTATCTATCTATCTATCTATCTATCTATCTATCTATCTTGTATCTATCTATCTATCTATCTATTTATCTTGTATCTATCTATCAATCATCTATCTATCTATCTATCTATCTATCTATCTATCTATCATCTATCTATCTATTGTCTATCTATCTATCATCTATCTATCATCTATCTATCATCTATATATCTATCCTCAGCCTTTTATGTATTTGTTTATTTGGGCAAAACTAGTAACAGGAGCAACACTGCTGGCTTTTAGTAATTTTATAGCCGAGAAGAGAGAATATTCTTACATTCGGACTAATATCTTATGCAACTTTCTTGTCAGCCAGTCCCAACAGGGCCCCTTTTCAAATAATTTACAGATTGCAACTCCATCAGTGACACACCTCACGTGGTGAATATATCCCTTCAGTTTTAAGTATTTATCTACAGAACCAGAAAGCTAAAAACTTCCCGGTTCAGAAAGCAATATATATTTTACACAAACATTAAATAAAAATAAAATAAATCAGTGTTTTAATTTTAAGAAAATGCATTGTAGTCTCCATTAACCTCAAGGAGAGAAGCAACCTAGAATTAAGGAGAAATTTCCTGACAGTTAGGTAGGACCATTAACCAATGGAACAACTTGTCTCCAGAAGTTATGAATGCCCCAACACTGGAAGTTGTTAAGAAGAGATGTCTGAAGTGGTATAGGATTTCCTGACTGAGCAGAGGGTTGGACTAGAAGACCTCCAAGGTCCTTCCAACGTCTTCTCTTCTCTCCTCTCCTCTCCCCTCCCCACCCCTACTCTATTCATTATCAGAATGGAAGGAAGGAAGGAAGGAAGGAAGGAAGGAAGGAAGGAAGGAAGGAAGGAAGGAAGGAAGGAAGGAAGGAAGGAAGGAAGGACCGTCCATTATGATTTGACTATACATATAGTTCTGGAAAGGTATCTGTTCCGAAACAAAAGATGCTATATATACCCAGAAGTATTTGGCAGAAGACTTTATCTGTGCTATTTAGCAGGTTGTAGAAACAAGTCTTAGGCAAATGGCAACTTGCATATTCAACAGTATCCTGCATGTTCAGGCCTTTTTAAGCCTGCGACTCTATTCTGCATGTCGGAGATGAAAGCACTTACCTCCGCTCTAGAAGTGATCTTCAGTCTGGGGAGGTCTCAGGTGCTGAGAACTTTTGTGCCTTCCCAGTATTTCAGTTCTCTTCCAGCCCCCTCGCCCAAACCTCCACCCCCACCCCGCTTACTCCAGTTCAAACCACCCCTAAATAAAAGCAACCGAACCTTCTAGCTGTTTGGTAGCAGAGCAAGGCTAACCTTTGGGAGAACTATGTGGCTGGCTGGTTCCCAGCAGAACGATCCAGGAGCCGAGAGGCGCAGGCAATGCCAGCAGTTCCAGGCAAAAAATTGCTTCCCCAGCAGACTTCTCCCTGGTGAACATCCGGAGACAGTCATGCATGAGAAGCAAATCAGGTGCCCCGTCCTGAACCAGTCCTTAAAATATGCACGGCTCCTAATTGCCCTCATAAATGCAGTGGCACAGCATGTAATCAATCTTATTATGTAAGCGGGCGACAGTTAGAAGCGGGTTGCGGCGGCTGAGCGTCTCGTCTTTTGCCAGGCAGGTGGGTTAGCTGCTGAAGGCCAAAAGGCACGGCTGAATGCAAAGGGCAGCACAGCACGTAACTGTGGGCAAAGCCCTGGGGGTATTTCTGGCTTTGAAGAAGGCGCTGCCTCCGGGAATGATCCACTTTGGGAGATGGTTCCGTGGGAAGCCCCCAAAGCGCGCATACTTTTGAGGAATATTTTTAAAAAGGCAGAACATTACATTTTCCTAAATGAGAAATGGAGAAATGTGTGTGTTTTTTTTAGAGGCAGGAAGCAGCCCCCAAGTCTTCCTTAATAGCCCACAGCACTTAAGAGATAAAGAGTGTATTGAAAGAGGAAGCCAACTCATCTAGATGGCTCCATTCATAAGCAAAAGCAAACGCGGCAGGCAGAAATCCATTCAGGATAGTATTTCGAAACTGCTTGCGGCAAAGTTTGGCAGCTAACAAAGCTAACAGAGTGATAGGGTTAGAAGCAGCCCCTCACCCAAGATCCAACACAGGATGAAAGTCATTAGCCACAATAGGAATTGCCGAACACCCTTTCAGAACACAAAATCCCTTTCATTGCACCATCCCAGAGCAGTCCAAACTTCACCTGGGAGCTCAGATAAACAACAAGCCAGAGGTTGTCCAGATTAGCTCAGACAAACACCTAGGATGTGCATTTCCTCTTTTGCCCATAGAGCCAGCTATGACCCCTACATGACCCCCATAGGAATATGTCAAACAGCCAACAGAATATTGAAGGGCGTGTTCTTGCACAGGAACAGGAAGCTCAAATACAAATTTCAAAAGAAGGTATAAAAACCCACCCACTGTCAACTCCATTCTGTCAGCTGCCCAGAATCACATGGGCTTCTGCTTTATCCACAAACCATCTTTCCAAGCAGCCTCCATGATTCTAGTATCTTTCTCCCAGCTTGGGACTGAACCGGATGGATTTTTCTTCCAACAATTTCTCTTGTAATCATATTCATGGGCTATGAAAGCCAAAGGTAAAGGTTCCCCTGGCACATATGTGCTAGTTCTTCCTGACTCTAGCTGGCGGTGCTCATCTCCATTTCAAAGCTGAAGAGCCAGCGCTGTCCGAAGACGTCTCCGTGGTCATGTGGCCAGCATGACTAAACGCCGAAGACACACAGAACGCTGTTACCTTCCCACCAAAGGTGGTTCCTATTTTTCTACTTGCATTTTTTACATGCTTTCGAACTGCTAGGTTGGCCGAAGCTGGGACAAGTAACGGAAGCTCACTCCGTTACATGGCGCTAGGGATTCGAACTGCTGAACTGCTGACTTTTCTGATCGACAATCTCAGCATCTTAGCCAGAGCCACTGCGTCTCTCATAGTGTAAAGAAATAGGCAAAAGACGGCCTATTTTAGATTTTAGAGTGCCTTCTACAACTAATAGGTTATTAAAAGTTAATGTACGCACATCTGTGTCAACATTTCCAGTGATAATGGTTGCTTCTTGGGCTGAAAGTTACAGGAAAGTAAACTTATTAAAAAGAGAAGCTGATGCAAAATAAGTAAAGGTGCCAAACTCAGACATAGCACAAATGGAAAGAAATTAGAAGAAATTTCTGGAGGAAACACAAATATGGACTAAAGCTAAATAATCCAAGCCAGCCAGCCATATTTTAGGGCTGAGTGTTGTGAGAATTCAGTCTTTGTGGTACATTTATGGTGCAAGATATTATGCAAACTAAGAAAAATGGGATTAATTCCATACACCACAATTAATTGTGGTAAACATGTCATGTGATACACAACCGACCTGAGCCTGGGGAGCTGACAAATGCTTTTTTGGGAGGGGGGGGGAAACTATTTTTCCTGTGACTCCATCAGTGCCGGGGGATGTTTTAAAGTGAAACATGAGATCTGCAGGCAACCGAGGCTCCCAGCAGATCAAATGGGACCAATCGTCCTTGCAAAGTGAACTCATTGCGCCTTACAAGGTTTCTGTTGTGGCCCACCAGTGGAGCTGGAAGCAGATTCGGGCAGTCAGGAGGTTGGGGAGGAAGATGGGCCAGTCCTGGAGTCTGGGGGAGGCTCTGATGAGGGCTCTGTGTCAGAGGCAGAGAGGGGGCCAGGGCCATCTGATAGTTCTCAGCTGCCTTCAGAGTCAGACATCAGTGAGGCAGACGAACAGCTGGAGCCTGTTCCCAGTGTGCGCATGCACAGAGTTGCCAGATGAAGGGAACAGCTAAAGAACAAGGGTCAACTTGGGAGAAAGGCCACAGGTGGACGATGCATGGCCCCTCCCAGAGGGAATAAAAGAGGAGCTAAAGGGGAGTGGAGTTTGCAGGAGACCATTAGTTCGCTTAATTAGTTCGTGACTCTCTGAGACTCCTTGCCAAGTTCTGCAGACATCGGCCTGCCTGGCAGCTCTCCAAGCCAGATGAGGTCTGTGACTGTAAATCCTCCCTTGAAAGACTTTGCTGGATCTGAATGAGCAGAATTCACAGTCAATTAATAAAAGGTTTTGCTTCATGCTCTTGGGAAGCCCTGGTCAGAACAGTCCCCACCCACTTTCAGTTCCAACTGAATCCAACCCAGCGTTATAAAAATTGCGTCATTTTTGTTTTAAAAAAACCCTACTGGGATTCGAACCTGTGCTGTGAAAGGGGTAAAAGGCTCAGCTGATAAGGAGTCGAACTCTGTGGCTTAGTGGTTAACACATCTGCCTAAGATGCAATACAGCACAGGTTCAAATCCCAGTAAGGGTATGGCTAGCTGATGAGAGCTAAATAGCTTGAAATAGATCTATACTAGTCTCCCTTTATTTATTTATCAGCACAAATACACGAATGTAACAAAGGCAACAGTAAAAATATTGGGTTTCTGTCTGGTCTCTTGTGACGAGCCGATGGACAGAGAATGGAAGTAGTGATCTTCCTCCCATATTCGGGCATACCGGGGGTTGTAACTATCTATCTATCTATCTATCTATCTATCTATCTATCTATCTATCTATCATCTATCTATCTATCTATCTATCTATCTATCTATCTATCTATCTATCTATGTATCATCTATCTATCTATCTATCTATCTATCTATCTATCTATCTATCTATCTATCTATACACACACACACACACACACACACACACACACACATAATGAACACAAATTTCACTTTATCTCTCCCTCCCTTGTTCCTGAAAAGTTCTGATTTTTCCTAATATACAGGTAGTCCTCGACTTACGACCACAACGAAACCCAACATTTATGTGGCTAAGTGAGACACTTGTTAAGTGAGTTTTGCTCCATTTTACAACCTTTCTTGCCACAGTTGCTAAGTGTATCGTTGCCGTTGTTAAGCTAGTAACACGGTCGTTAAGTGAATCTGGATTTCTCATTGACTTTCTCATTGTCAGAAGGTCTCCAAAGGGGATCACCTGATCCCAGGACACAGCAACTCTCATGAATACGAGTCATTTAGCCGAGCATCTGAATTTTGATCACATGAACCTGGGGATGCTGAAATGGTCGTAAGTGTGAAAAATGGTCATACGTCACTTTTTACAGTAGCGTTGAAACTTTGAATGGCCACTAAACCAACTGTTGTATGTCAAGGACCACCTGTACAATTAATAGAATAGGATGGGATGGGATAGAATAGAATAGGGTAGAGTAGGTATTGTGGCCCAGCAGGAGCCGTTGGAGCTGCCGATGGACTCCGATATCGAGGGACTCTATGAGTCGGCTCTGAAAGATGTGGAGGATCCTGGACAGGGTTCAGACTCCGAGCAGGGACCAGAGAGGCTGGTTGGCCACCAGGAGGCGCCTGAGGCGTGGAGCAGCGGTGAAAGCCAAAGGGAGTTGGTCCCTGACGTCAGGCCCTGGAGCAGTGGGGAGGAGCTAAGGGAGTTGGTCCCGGACGCCAGGCAAAGACGGGCAGGTAAGCGCTGACAGCAACTACGGAGATACAGAAGATAATTGGGGCCAGGTGGTTGTGATTAGGCTCCTCCCAAGAGAGTATATAAGGAGAGACTTTGGGAGGAGGCTGTTTGCAGGACACAACTAATATACTAAATCCGCAGAAGCTCTTGTGTGTATTTCTTATCTGTGGAAGTCTGGGTTGCTGCCAAAGTCTTGTCGATGTGTTAATTTACTGTGAATAAATTGTCTAGCAGAATCTTGTGTCGGCGTGCCTCACCGCACGGAGGGGGATCAAAACAGGTAGGGTAGAATAGAATAGAATAGAATAGAATAGAATAGAATAGAATAGAATAGAATCTCAAGTAACGAGAGCTCACTCACATGCGCAAGGGGTGGGTGCAGGGTGTGTGTGTGTGTCACACGCGCAATGCATTATGGGTGCACGCAATGACCAAAATGACTGACTTATAGTGTCGTGAGAAAGGAAAGGAAGGGCCGGAGCATCAAGCTTTAAAGGGAAAATGCTGTCATAAAAGTGCAGTCATTGTTCTGAAAATGGGACACAATTACTGTATGTGGCTGTGGGTGGCATGTCTTCCCTGTTGGTCTCTTAATGAAGTCTTCCCTTCCAGCGAAGAAGAGCGGAGAAAAATAAGTTCTACGAAACGATGAGGGTTCTTTCCTTTCTCTATGTTTTTATTTTATTTTGGTAAGATGTTAACCAGAAGCCGTTTTATTTTCAGCACCAATTGGTTCAGCTTATAGAGAAAACAGCTGCTTTCCCAGCTGTAGGCTTTGTGTTCCTGGAACTCAAGCATCATAAAAGTGGTAGCTTTCCACAGACATTTAATTGATCATTGAAGCCTTTGGTTAATTTGTTTTTGGGTAGACCAGGTTGAAGAAACCATCCTCCTGGACAAAAAGGGGGGGGGAGAGAAAGCTAACAGCCTAACTGTTATTGGTATGCAGTTTGTAAATTCAAATTTGGACTCTAGTGGTGACAGTTAATGTAATGCCTAATAGATCTGCATACCGCTTCAGTAGACTTATATACCGCTTCATAGGGCTTTCAGCCCTCTCTAAGCGGTTTTACAGAGAGTCAGCATATTGCCCCCAACAATCTGGGTCCTCATTTTACCCACCTCGGAAGGATGGAAGGCTGAGTCAACCCTGAGCCGGTGAGATTTGAACCGCTGAACTGCTGATCTAGCAGTAGCCTGCAGTGCTGCATTTAACCACTGCGCCACCTTGGCTCACATGCATACCCTGCATGTAAATCTCTTGCACAGCTTCTTAGCTTTTTGGCCCAGAAAGATCTCATTTCAGACTGTTCCTCAGGCCACAAAGTTGCTTCAGCTTGTGCTCACGGTTCCAGCTACGACAGTATCGGTGGAGCGGTCATTCTCAGCACCGAAGAGACTAAAAACATAACAGTCGGAACAAGACCAATCAAGGACAACTTTCTTCTCTGGCCACGATCGCCATTGAGACAGAGAGACTTTTAAAATTAAAAGAAGATAACGAAAAATTCTACCATAGATGCCTTTGTTCGGAAGGAGCAGCGGATGGACTTCATTTATAAGTAATGGTAAGACCCATAATAACTTCTTTTTTGTGCTACAGATACTGTGCTACAGTATCTCAGATGCCATGGGGTGAGCTGGGGCCAATATTATCATGCTTTAATCCCATCCCCCTGGAGCTGAAGTGGAGAAGTCTTTATTATGTAAAGGGACTAGCTTGGCCTTCTTAATGGCCCATTGACAAAGTGGGGATGGGCAGAAAACTACAGGCAGCCATTCTGTCTTTTAAAACATGTTTCTTACTTTTCACATCCAGACATATATTCTGCCTTTTCAATATTTCCTAGGATATTTCATTTTTTTCTGGGATAGGGCTGGGTGATAACTTCCTACAGCCAGTCTACAGAAAAGAAGCACTAGGGGGGACATGATAGCAGCATTCCAGTATCTGAGAGGCTGCCACAAAGAATAGAGAGTCAACTTATTTTCCAAAGCACCAAAAGGAAGGCAAGGAGCAATGGATGGAAACTAACTAATCGATCAAAGAGAGAAGCAATCTGGAACTAAGGAGAAACTTTCTAACAGTGAGAACAATTAATCAGTGGAATGGCTTGTCTTCAGAAGTTGTGGGTACTCCCATCCCTGGAGGTTTTAAAGAAAAGACTGGACATGGGTACATCTGAAATGGTATAGGGTCTCTAGTCCAGGAGGCTGGACTAGAAGACCTCCAAGATCCCTTCCAACTCTATTCTAATTGAATTGAAATGCATTGATTTTGGTGGGAGGGGGATGGAACGCCTCCATGTTCATGTGGCTGGCATGACTAAATGCTGAAGGCGCACGAAACACTGTTACCTCCCCACCAAAGGTGGTTCCTATTTTTCTACTTGCATTTTTTCATGCTTTGAAACTGCTAGGTTGGCAGAAGCTGAGACGAGTAACGGGAGCTCACTCCGTTACGCGGCGCTAGGGATTCGAACTGCTGAACTGCCGACCTTCTGATCGGCAAGCTCAGCGTCTTAGCCACTGAGCCACCGCGTCCCTTATGCACATATACTTATTAAGGTTAATTAAATATGGGCTATACCCATGCAGTTGTTCAGAGACCCTCTCTCCATAATCTATTCCGGAAAGATGCAGATGGGTATTTTCTCAAAAACCATTTTCCTACGCAAAACGCAAATAGCATTGCAGTTTATTTTCTAAGTTAATCATGTTCTTATATGGCTAATATGCTGATTCTCATCTACCAAGTAGGTGAGAAATTCTAAGGCAGGAGTGTCAAACTCAAGAACCGGGGGCCAGTTATAGCCTGCTGGGGGCTTAGATGTGGCCCGCGAGGTCACCCTGGAAACAGCGAAGGTCCGTCCTGTGTTGCCTCTGCCAGTGAAAATGGTGTGCCCCCCGCCACCCCCATGATCTCTGTTTTTCGCTGGCAGGAGGCCATCCCAGTTGAAAACAGAGGTCACGAGTGCTATGCGCGGCCCTCCCAAGTTCCGGTTTTCACTGGCAGAGGGATTCAGGTAGCCATCCAGGCCAAAAACGTCGCTCACGAGGGCCACGCATCCTCCCACCCTCAACTCCATTTTGGCTGGCAGATGGTTGCAGGAGGCTGTCCCAGCCGAAAATTCCTCGTTGCCAGTTTTAAAGATTGGGTGAAAGGAACGCAGGAGCCATGGATCATGAGAGTAATGATGTTACCAGATGACAAGATGACAATCAGAAATCCGTTACAACTGTCCGGTATTTATACCCTCAGGTCACCAACTGTCATTAGAACCTCCAATCACAGGCTGTGCTTCGCCCGACCAATTAGAACGCAGCACAGGCTGTTGCTGGGCTATAACAGCCATCCCAGTTGAAAACAGAGGTCACGAGTGCTATGCGCGGCCCTCCCAATTTCTGGTTTTCACTGGCAGAGGGATGCAGGTAGCCATCCAGGCCAAAAACGTCGCTCACGAGGGCCACGCATCCTCCCACCCTCAATTCCATTTTGGCTGGCAGACGGTTGCAGGAGGCTGTCCCAACCGAAAATGTAGCGCGGGAGCCTGTTTTCTCTGGCAGAGCGCCACAGGTGCCCCTGCCATAAATGATTTGAAGCTGGCCACGCCCAACCCTGGTGATGCCCACTCTGGCCACGCCCCACCCTCCAGCACCCCCTAGGTCAAACACAACCCTGATACGGCCCTCAAGGCAATCGAGTTTGACACCCCTGCTCTAAAGCTTACTATCAACAATGCTCAAAAGCTATAGGCCGGTTTTAGCAGTGCTATGACGCAATTCTCCAGTACTCTGTAGTAGCTTGGTTATATAATTCAAGGCATGTGATTCTTGACAACATATTTTAACTGCGCTGCAATCATCATATTATCTTTTAATTAAAGGTGCTTCACGGCTATAATCTACGGGCTTCTAGGAATTGTTACAAGAAGCCTCATGCGGCCGCGTCTCATCTAATCTCACTGGTTACACACTGTGTGCTCCGTCTGATGCATTGTCCATAATCACATATTCCTGGATGACTCTCTACTAGAAGTAACACATGCTTGGGTGAAGAAGAACATAGGAAGTTGAGTCAGCCGCCAATCAATTTGTCTCAGAACTGTTTTCCCTAACCCAAAAGGTGCTTTTTCAAGAGGCAACTGGACTTTTCTTTGAAAATGTTTCACTTCTCATCCAAGAAATTTAGGGACACTGGAAGCTAAAACATATGAAGAACGGTTGCAGGAACTGGGTAGGTCTAGTTTAATGAAAAGAAGGACTAGGGGAGACATGATAGCAGCATTCCAATATCTCAGGGGCTGCCACAAAGAAGAGGGAGTTGAACTATTCTCCAAGGCACCTGAGGGTAGAACAAGAAGCAATGGGTGGAAACTAATCAAGGAGAGAAGCAACTTAGAACTGAGGACAAATTTCCTGACAATTAGAACAATTAATCAGTGTAACCACTTGCCTCCAGAAGTTGTGAATGCTCCAACACTGGACATTTTTGAGAAGATGTTGGCTATCCAACACAGTTCTAGGCTGCATGAACAGAGGGATAGAATCAAGATCACGTGACGTTTATAATGCCTTGGTAAGGCCACACTTGGAATACAGCATCCAGTTTTGGTGGCCACGATGTAAAAAAAGATGCGGAGACTCTAGAAAGAGTGCAGAGAAGAGCAACAAAGATGATTAGGGGACTGGAGGCTAAAACATATGAAGAACAGTTGCAAGAACTGGGTATGTCTAGTTTAATGAAAAGAAGGACTAGGGGAGACATGATAGCAGTGTTCCAATATCTCAGGGGCTGCCACAAAGAACTGGGAGTCAAACTGTTCTCCAACACACCTGAGGGCAGGACAAGAAACAATGGGTGGAAACTAATCTAGGAGAGCAGCAACTTAGAACTAAGGAGATATTTCTCATTAGGAGATATGACAATTAGAACAATTAATCAGTGGGACAACTTGCCTCCAGAAATTATGAATGCTCCAACACTGGACGTTTTTAAGAAGATGTTGGCTATCCATTTGTCTGAAGTGGTGTAGGGTTTCCTGCCTAAGCAGGGGGGTTGGACTAGAAGACCTTCAAGGTCCCCTGCTTCTTCAGCTCTGGTGGGGAATGGAAGTCATGTTTTTCCTGACTCAAAACTAACTCAGGTTTTCAGATAGGGCAGTCCACACACACACCCCATAGCCCATTAGAAATAAGTGACTGTCAGTCGTGACCCGTCAAAAACGCGGAGGACAAAATCGCGCTCGACGAAAGCGCGCATTTGACGTCATCACAGCGTGACGAAAAAAAATAAAAATTGAAATAAAAATAAAATTAAAGCAAGCCGATTCACATAAAGGTAAGGGTTAGGGTTAGGGTTAGGGTTAGGGTTAGGTTAAGGGTTAGGGTTAGCAATAGCAATAGCAGTAGACTTATATACCGCTTCATAGGCCTTTCAGGCCTCTCTAAGCGGTTTACAGAGAGTCAGCATATTGCCCCCAACAATCTGGGTCCTCATTTTACCCACCTCGGAAGGATGGAAGGCTGAGTCAACCCTGAGCCGGTGAGATTTGAACCGCTGACCTGCTGATCTAGCAGTAGCCTGCAGTGCTGCAGTGCTGCATTTAACCACTGCGCCACCTTGGCTCTTAGGGTTAGGTTAAGGGTTAGGGTTAGGTTTAGAGCGTTAGGGTTACGTTTAGCGTTAGGTTAAGGATAGCGTTAGGTTTAGCGTTAGGTTAAGGGTTAGGTTTAGGGTTAGATTTAGGGTTAGGTTAAGGGTTAGGTTTAGGGTTAGGTTTAGGGTTAGGTTTAGGGTTAGGTTTAGGGTTAGGTTTGGGGGGGTTACGGTAAGGTTTTTGCTTTATGTTTACATTTTTCGATCACAGCGCGATGTTTTCGTCGCGCTGTGATGACGTCAAATGCGCGCTTTCGTCGAGCGCGATTTTGTGGTGAAACCACTGTCAGTCACTCTCTCTGTCTTAATCCTTTCCCCTCCAGGTTAATATTCACACAAGAGACAGCTGAGTTTGCAAAAAGACTCGTCTCCACCTGATTTTACCTTGGAATTAATCAAAATAAGTATTCCATGCAAGTAGAATCGAAGTTATTTAGACACGACAGGACAGTTCTTTGGTTACAAGAGAACATTCTGTTCTTTTAAAAACAACAGCATAGCTGTAGAAGTGTATAACATGCTATGTTGCATGCATTTACTATAAATGGGATATCTTTATAATAGGAAGGATTAGACCCTTGGCAATGTGCAAAAGTCAAGCAGGAACATCAAATGTGGACTTAGTTTAGAGAACTTGTTTTTCATTTTCTTCAGCTGGAAACAAATCCTCTTGAATTTTGATGGGTTGTTGCCTTTTTACATTGTACATTTTCGCAACCCAATAAAAGAAATGTAACGTTTTATCATAGCCATTTTAGGAGGTTTTCTTTTTTTTAGAAAGAAAATCTTCCTTTTCAAAGTTCTCATATAATAAGGTCTCAATTTTACTTCTCTATAAACATGTACTGCAGTGGTGGGTTTCAAAATATTTTAGAACTTCTTCTGTAGGTGTGGCCTGTTTTGTGGGAGTGGCTTGCCGGCCATGTGACTGAGTGGGAGTGGCTTGCTGGCCATGTGACTGGGTGGGAGTGGCTTGCCAGCCATGTGTCTGGATGGGCGTGGCCAACTTGTAAAATGTGGTGAAACTCACTTAACAACGCTCTTGTTTAGCAACCAAAATGTTGGCTCAGGAACTCTGGGATTTGAAGTACACAAGTCTTAAAGCTGTCAAGTGACAAGACCCTTGCACCCCTAACCCTTTAGGAAAAAAAAAAACCAGGGGTGTTCAAACTTGACAGCTTTAAGACTTTAAGGTTTAGATAGGACTCTTAGAGGTGGGCGGGGCGATTGGTGAGCCAGCCAATCAGTGAGCGGCAGGCGGGGCAAGCGTGGTGCAGACAGGCGGAGGGGAGGGAGCTGGAAGCGGTTCTAAACGGCATGGTAGATTTGTGGAACCTCTTCCATAGAAGAGGTTAGAACTGGCAGGAACCCACCCCTGGCGCGCGCGCACACATGCACATGCATGCGCACACACGCTACTTCTGCGGCCTGATTCTGAATGGCTCAACGCCCAGTAATGGGTCACATCCAGGGGTTGTACAAAATGTATGTATAATTTGTACAAAATGAAAGAACATGGATCCAGAAAATCTATCTCTGTGTGTGTTTGTGTGTGTGTGTGTGTGTGTGTGTGTGTGTGTGTGTTCTAGCATAACTCTGGAAGGCCTCGAGCAATTTCAACCAAACTTGGTACACAGATGACCTACTCTCTGGAAACAAATACTGTGGGGGTAAGACACCCCTAATACTCCTCGGGGTGTGTGTTCTGTTAAGATACAACCTGTTGTGCCATAAAATGACTTCTACTGTACTGCCTTAAAATGGCTTCTACTGTACAGTGCTATGGAGTTGCCATGGTTGACAATTAAAGATAAGCTGATTAAGGAAACAGAAGAAGGGCATCGAAATTACATGAGAGACTTAATAAGCAATGAGTTGCAAAGAGGAGTCCATACAAATTTGATTAAGGAGATGATTAGAGGACTGATACCACAAATGGCAGAAGACATGAGATTGTTCTGCTACTGGAAAGATACAGGTTGATAGATGAAAGGCTATAATCTAAAACTAATTAAACAGTGAAATTTAGTGACCATAGATATAGTTAAATAAATAAATGATAATGATAATAACGCATACATATGTACTGCTATGATAAGTAATAATTGGATATGAATATTGAATGGTACCTATGAAAGGAAGATTATAATTTTTTGGGTTATATATAAAGGTTAATAAAAAAGAACCAAGTTAAATTTAGTTAAGTTTTGTTTATTAGGGGGGAAATGTTATGATAAAGGACACAGTCAAATAAAAGAGGAATAATGATGTGTGTGTGTGTGTGTGTGTGTGTGTGTGTGTGTGTATGGGTACAACATAAGGAAAGTGGATGTAAATTGTAAACAGTGATTTGGAAAGGAGGATTAGAAAATTTTGTTACTAAATATTATGGATGTTTAGCCAGAATAGGCCATAAGGATTCAGTGTTATTGGAGGATATTAGAAAGAGCAAATGAAATGCCAGTATGTGGTTATGCTTTAAATCTTGATATCTTTTATGGTGAAGGACGTTTAAACAATGATAGTCAAATGAAAATGGAGGTATGATGATGGTAATAAGCATAAATATATCTGAGTTAAAGTACTTGAGTTAATATGAATTATGGTTGCACCACCCACCAAGTTGCAACCAAACTTTGCACACAGACAACCTACAAAGCTAGCTATGACCTCTGACAGCAACCAATCAGGATACTCTTCCTGTGCCCCAGGAAGTTCAAAGCCCAGAGAAGGCATAAAACCCAGGGACTCTCAGCATCTCGGTCCTTTTCTGTTCAGGACCTCAAGCCATGTAGCCATAGCATAGCCATAGCAGTTAGACTTATATACCGCTTCATAGAGCTTTCAGCCCTCTCTAAGCGGTTTACAGAGTCAGCATATTGCCCCCAACAACAATCCGGGTCCTCATTTTACCCACCTCAGAAGGATGGAAGGCTGAGTCAACCCTGAGCCAGTGAGATTTGAACAGCCGAACTGCAGAACTGCAGAACTGCAGTCAGCTGAAGTAGCCTGCAGTGCTGCATTTAACCACTGCGCTACCTCGGCTCCTGTCCACCATTAAACCATCTTTCCAAGCAGCCTCCATGTTTCCAGTGTCTTTTTCTCCACTTGGAATTGAACCCAGAGGGACATTTATTCCAACAGTATGAAAGAACAGAACTATCTATTTATATAGCTATACAACTTTTCTATTATCCTCCCTCATTAAAACAAACAAAAAAACAACAAGCAAAGACTTGCTCAGGATAACTCACTTTTTTTTTCTCTGTTGCAAATTAGCTTCTTTGCAGTTGCTGGAAGCTAGGTGAGGCTAAGTGAAAGTCGGAACAAACACCGCTTCATTTACCTTTGTTATCTGCATAAACCATTAAATTCCTGCATAGATTAAGAGAGATGCAGAACTCTCCCAGCCACAGTATTGGGACTGTGGGGGGGAGGGAGAAGGGGGGGGGGGAGAAAGAAACCAGGGTTCATTAAAAGATGTCCAACCTGCCTTGCGGCTTCTAATCTGATGTTTGCAAGAAAGAAAGGAAAAAAATAATAATTGGGTGATTGACTCAAGGAAATGTGTGACGTCACACAAGGCTGGAAATACAAACTTTACCTGAATGATTTAAAGCAACAGTAGGCCACACCTGAACCAGACATAATCCCCAGGAAAGAGACAGAGTGTGACTTCCTAGTAATGTTTAACGTCAAGTGTAAGTTTCCCCCCCCCCAAAGAAAGACTTATTTTATATCTTGAATAATTACAAAGACCGTCCCAGGGGTTTTAAAGAGAAGGCTGGCTCATCTACCTAACTCCAATTAAAAGCCAAAGTACGAAGCACCTTGGGACTCCTCAAGGATGTAGGATAATATTTTACTTTAGACTTGCTGACCTAGTTTGAAAACAGTTAAAAATTAATCCCCCCAAAAGGTAAAAATGGGATCTTGGAGTCCTAGTGGACAATCATTTAAATAGGAGCCAGCCGGGTGCAGCAGCTGCCAAAAAAGCCAACACAGTTCTAGGCTGCATCAACAGAGGGATAGAATGAAGATCACGTGAAGTGTTAATACCACTTAATAAGGCCTTGGGAAGGCCACACTTGGAATACTGCATTCAGTTTTGGTAGCCATGATGTAGAAAAGCCGTGGAGACTCTAGAAAGAGTGCAGAGAAGAGCAAAAAGATGAGTAGGAGACTAGAGGCTAAAACATATGAAGAATGGATGCAGGAACTGGATATGTCTAGTTTAATGAAAAGAAGGACTAGGGGAGACATGATAGCAGTCTTCCAATATCTCAGGGGTTGCCACAAAGAGGAGGGAGTCAAGCTATTCTCCAAGGCACCTGAGGGCAGAACAAGAAGCAATGGGTGGAAACTAATCAAGGAGAGAAGCAACTTAGAACTGAGGAGAAATTTCCTGACAGTTAGAACAATTAATCAGTGGAACAGCTTCCCTCCAGAAGTTATGAATGCCCCAACACTGGAAGTCTTTAAGAAGATGTTGGATAGCCATTGGTCTGAAATGGTATAGGGTTTCCTGCCTAGGCAGGGGGTTGGACTAGAAGACCTCCAAGGTCCCTTCCAACTCTGCTATTGTATTATATTGTATTGTAAACTGTCTGTTCCTGCAATCAAACCTGTTGATGTGGATTCTTTAGTTGTCAGTAATACAAATGTGTGAAAAACCACACTAGGCTACTTGGATGGTATAAACAAAGGCATGTAAATGTTTAAGGGGCTGCTACTTACCCTATTAGTGTTGGAAGAAATGTCCATCTGGGTTCAGATCCAAGTGGGGAGAAAGACACTGGAAACATGGTGGCTGCTTGGAAAGATGGTTTTTAATGGTGGATAGGACCATGCGGTTTGAGGTCCTGGGCAAAAAAGGGAAGAGATGTTGAGACTCCTTGGGTTTTATGCCCACTCTGGGCTTTTGAATTTGAGCTCATATTCTGATTGGTTGGTTCTGATGATCCCATAGGGCCATGCAGGGGCAACTCTGTAGGCTGTCCTGAGTCCCAAGCTTGGTTGAGCCTTGCTGGGTGATGATATTGTAGGAAGTTATCACCCAGCCCTCTCCCAGAAAAAAATGAAATATTCTAGGAAATATTGAAAAGGCAGAATATTTCTCTGGATGTGAAAAGAAAGAAACATGTTTTAAAAGACAGAATAGCTGCCTGTAGCTTCCTGCCCATCCCCACTTTGTCAATGGGCCATTAAGAAGGCCAAGCTAGTCCCTTTACATAATAAAGACTTCTCCACTTCAGCTGCAGGGGGGATGGGATTAAAGCATGATAATATTGGCCCCAACTCACCCCATGGTGTCTGAGAACTCAACCAAACCTGGATTCAAAACACAGCCTAGACAGTTGCCCTGCATGGACCCATTGGAGTCTGACAACCAATCAGAATACATTTCTTACACAGGAACCGGAAACAGAGAGGTGGGACTGAACAGGTTATAAAAAGCCTAGCAAGCCCCTCCCTCAGCCCTTCTCTTCTTCTCCACCAACATTGAAGCATGTGATCACCTTTTCTGTTCAGGGCTCAAGCCATGTGGCCCTGTCCACCAATAAACCATCTTTCCAAGCAGCTCCATGTCTCCAGTATCTTTTCCCCCACTTGGAGCTGAACCCAGAAGGACATTTCTTTCATCAATATAATAAAGGGGCTTTGGGCAATTCCTCCTATGGCTCTGCCTGAAGGAGGTAGATCTTTGTGATGAAGAATAGACTGGCTCAGGGTCATCGTTCCAAATAGCATCCAAAATTAAATCAGAATCCAAGGCAAAGTATTGCACAAAGTTCCAATTTATTAAGAGAGCCATGATATTGGCACATCTGGGAAAACCCAAATCTGAAGCTTCTCAGTTTTTAACATTCAAGTTAAAGTTCATGATCTTGCCCCCACACCCACAAGACCATCACATGGTCCAATCTCCTACTACCATGCTGGCAGTTCCATCCATCCAGTTCCGGTCAGGCTCAGAAGTGCCAAGACAAAGGATGACCTTGAAAATCTAAAAAGGAATTTTATTTTGGCTACATAACATTCTACTCCGTATTAGCCCCCACTTCCCAATTCCCCACTATAGAAACGGCATAGTAGAATCATAGAAGTGTGGCAGGCCAAAGATCCAAAAGGAACAGGCCTGACAGGCGGCCTCTCCTCAAAAGAGAAACGTTTCCTGAAAAGAGACTAATGTAGGGGTTAACATAACAGAACTAACCACCTCTCCCCCCCCCTTCCAGGGGGGCCCTTTGACTTTGAGAGCCGAGGTGGCGCAGTGGTTAGACTGCAGTACTGCAGGCTACTTCAGCTGACTGCTAGTTCGGCAGTTCGGCTGTTCAAATCTCACCGGCTTAGGGTTGACTCAGCCTTCCATCCTTCCGAGGTGGGTAAAATGAGGACCTGGATTGTTGGGGGCAATATGCTGACTCTGTAAACCGCTTAGAGAGGGCTGAAAGCCCTATGAAGCGATATATAAGTCTAACTGCTTTTGCTATTGCTATTGCTATCGGGAAACTTATTATGGAACTGTTTTACTAGGCCTTAATACGTCCATTGTCATACCTTAATGGGCTTCATCAGGCCTTAATGGCCCATTGACCAAAAGGGCGGGGGCTGAGTTTCTGCCTCTCTTTTAGGTGAAATATTCTGCTCTTTTTAATATAGCAATAGCAGTTAGATTTATATACCGCTTCATAGGGCTTTCAGCCCTCTCTAAGCGGTTTACAGAGTCAGCATATTGCCCCCAACAATCCGGGTCCTCATTTTACCCACCTCGGAAGGATGGAAGGCTGAGTCAACCCTGAGCCGGTGAGATTTGAACAGCCGAACTGCAGGTAACAGTCAGCTGAAGTGGCTGCAGTACAGCACTCTAACCACTGCGCCACCTCGGCTCTTTTAATATATCCTAAAATATTTCATTTTTTTAGAAGAGGGGTGGGTGCTAACTTCCTACCCTAGATTAGAAGAAGTCTAATATAGGCTCAAGGGCAGCCAAGTATCCAAGCATGATCTTACGCCTAAGATTCAGTTATAAGAGAAATATTAATCCTTCGAACCTTCAGATTTGGGCAGATCACCACCCGGGCATCAGTTTAAAGACCAGGCGTGCCTATCTAGCCGAGGTGGCTCAGTGGTTAAATGCAGCACTGCAGGCTACTTCAGCTGACTGCAGTTCTGCAGTTCGGCTGTTCAAATCTCACCGGCTCAGGGTTGACTCAGCCTTCCATCCTTCTGAGGTGGGTAAAATCATGAGGACCCAGATTGTTGTTGGGGGAAATATGCTGACTCTGTAAACCGCTTAGAGAGGGCTGAAAGCCCTATGAAGCGGTATATAAGTCTAACTGCTGTTGCTATTGCTATTCCTTTTAATTTAGTCTGATTTCAACATATCTGAAGGATCCAATAGGCGAAAGCTGAATTTGGTGAGATGCCCAATATGTGCTTCCTCCTCTTCTTTTGGTAAGGAATACATTGAGGAGAGCTGAGGAAGAACAGCTGAAGGAATAAACTGAAATTGTTTGGTGTAAGTGGGAATGAGTAAGAATAAACTGAAGTCCAAAACGACGACATCATAACGACCTAAGATTATCTCATTAATTCATGAAAGTAAACATGCCACGATGCATGGAAGATATGGAATCTGCATTTCCATGAATGATGAAAAATCCAGGCCACGTACATTCATATTTTATGCCTTTTCATAATGCTATGGTGGCAAACCTACGGCACGCATGCCACAGGTGGCACGCAGAGCGCTCTCTGCGGGCACGCAAGCTGTCGCCACAAACCACAAACCTGACACTAGATGCAGCTTCAGAGGATACCTTGAAAGAGCATAGCAATTCAGGGCTGGAGGGGACCTGGAGGTCATCTAGTCCAACCCCCTGCTCCAGCAGTTAAAGTGAGTTTCTGTCTTTTGATCCCCCGGTCACATGACTACATAGCCACACCCGTCCCTACCTGAACCGGGAGGCCCTCACAACAGTCACTCGTGCCCTTGTGACCTCTAGACTGGACTACTGCAACGTGCTCTACATGGGGCAGCCCTTGAAGAGCATTCGGCGACTTCAGCTTGTCCAGAATGCAGCTGCGTGAGTGATCGTGGGTGCGCCTCGGTTCACCCACGTAACACCTATCCTCCGCGAGCTGCACTGGCTGCCTATTGGTCTCCGGATACGCTCCAAGGCGCTAGTCGTCACTTATAAAGCCCTTCATGGTATTGGACCTGGGTACTTGAGAGACCGCCTGCTGCCAATTACCTCCACTAGACTGATTAGATCCCACAGATTAGGCCTCCTCTGAATTCCATCCGCCAGTCAGTGTCGACTGGCGACTACTCGGAGAAGAGCCTTCTCTGTGGCTGCTCCGACCCTCTGGAACGAACTCCCCGTGGAGATTCGAACCCTCACCACCCTCCAGGCCTTCCGCAAAGCCCTTAAAACCTGGCTGTTCCGACAGGCCTGGGGCTAAAGAGCTTTTGCCCCCGTCTCGAATTGGTATGACTGTTGTGTTTTAACTATGCATTGTTGTTTATGTCGTTTTAAATTCTTGTTTGTATCCCCCTCCCTGGTTGAGTTGTGAGCCGCCCTGAGTCCCCTTCGGGGGAAAAGGGCAGCATATAAATAAAATCAACGTCAACATCAACGTCAACACCCACCCAGTCACATGAAACCCCACCACCACCAAGCCACGCCCACAGAAAAGTTTTAGATTTCACCACTGGTTTATACTTACATATGTTATCTAATACATGCTTGATGAAATAAATAAATAAAATAAAATAAATAAAACTCCAGGGAGTGGAAGGTTGACCACAAAGTAATGGTCTTTCTTTAATGACTGTTTTGTATTCTTAAACCTTGCCTCGCCCTTTGGAATTGGAGTGGATGCTGGCCGGAAATGAACTACACCCAGAATGACGGGATTTTGTATTAATATTACTGGATTTCATAGGATCTTTTACTGCTCTCTTTCGTGATTTGTCCCTTGAGTTTTATTTGGTAATAATAACAACAGCATTATTCTTTCCGTAGATCAGATATAGCAACGCTCTAAAAAGTAAAGGAAATAGGGGAAACTTTTAAAAAAACCCATCCAAAAGGCAATTGGGAAGTTTTATAAATAGTTTTCGGTTTCCAAATCTTTTCATTAGGGAGGCTAGTGAAAGGGAAGGAGAAAAAGAAGCTAGTCTTTCCTCCCTCTGTGTAGGAGAAACCATTCATAAACAGATGCGGCGAAGGCCAACTGCTTCTCTGTTCTTATCTCTCTCGGTGGGGAAATATTGAATGCCCACAGTAGGGAACCTACAAGCAGCTCCATATTGCAAACTTGAAAATACATTTGTAGGCAATGACCTTTGTGATCATCTCTGTAATATAAATCAAATTCAGACCAAATCTTTATTATGGCCATAGACCAGCATAAGGAGGGAGGGGTACAGTCATTAAAAAAGCAGAGAGGATATGTCAGCCTACACATATAAACATAAAAATGAAAATCTAGAAGATATAAATGATACATGAAGATCTCTCTCTCTCTCGCTACCTACCTACCTACCTACCTACCTACCTCTCTATCTCTCTATCTCTCTCTCTATATATATATATCTCCATCCATCCATCCATCCCTATCTATCTATCTATCTATCTATCTATCCATCCATCCATCCATCCATCCATCCATCTCTATATATCAATCTGTCCATCCATCCATCTCTATCTCTCTATTCTCTATCTCTCTACCTCTATATACCCATCTGTCCATCTGTCCATCCATCTATCTCTATCTCTCTATCTCGATATATCCATCCATCCATCCATCCTTCCTTCCATCCATCCATCCATCCATCCATCCTTCCATCCATCCATCCATCCATCCATCCATCTCTATCTCTCTATTCTTTATCTCTCTACCTCTATATACCCATCTGTCCATCTGTCCATCCATCTATCTCTATCTCTCTATCTCTATATATCCATCCATCCATCCATCCATCCATCCATCCTTCATCCATCCATCCATCCATCCATCTATCTATCTATCTCTATCTCTCTATGTCTGTCTGTCTGTCTGTCTATCTATCTATATAGATAGATATAGATATAGATATAGATATAGATATAGATATAGATATAGATATAGATATAGATATAGATATAGATATAGATATAGATATAGATATAGATATAGATATAGATATAGATATAGATATAGATATAGATATAGATATAGATATAGATATAGATATAGATATAGATATAGATATAGATATAGATATAAATATATCCATCTGTCCCTCCGTCCATCCATCCATCTATCTCTCTATCTCTCCCCCCTCATCTATCTCTACCAGTATCTCTCTCTCTTTCTCTTCCCCCCTCATCTATCTATCTATCTATCTATCTATCTATCTATCTATCTATCTATCTATCTATCTATCTATCTATCTACCTACCTACCTACCTACCTACCTACCTACCTACCTACCTACCTACCTATCTCTATATCTTTCTATCTCTATATATCCATCCATCCATCCATCTCTCTATCTCTCTATTCTCTATCTATCTCTCTACCTCTATATATCCATCTGTCCATCTGTCCATCTTTCTATCTCTCTATATCCATCCATCCATATATAGGGATAGGGATAGGGATAAGGAAGGGATAGAAGCATTAGATAGATCTAGAGGAGCATAAACGGTTAGCATGTAGAAGACTATATCATGTTACAAGACACTGTATGTAATATGGTGAACTAGGTGTTCATTAAATCTAGTTTATACCACAGGCCGCATTCAAGAAATTACGCCTTGTGGGTCTTCCAGCCTCTGTGATTCCGGAAAAGGCCTATTTAGCTCCCTATAATATTTCCAAAAGGCTATGTGGATACTGCTATTATATAGTTTGATCACTAGAGGGCCCTGGACTTTGTTGAAGGTTGATAGACAGTGGTAGGAGAAACCCAATATTCTTTCCCCAAATATGTCTGACTCCTGTCATATTACTATACTGCTAATGTTGTGGTTGGGCCTCTTGTGCCATGCAGAAAAACACTGGAAAATATTCTGGATTCCTGGAAACACAACATTTAATGAAAAGTGTTACATTCCTCAACACAAAACAATTGTTAACATTTTCCAAAAGAAGACTCTGCTCGGTGCTCGTTTAAATATATTGTTTTTACTTCTAGTTATGTTCAAACTCCCCCCATAGACTCCAAAAGTGGTTAATTAAGAGCAGATTTCCTGTGGCATTTTGCCTTTTTCCAATGTCTCCGAAGCAGTCTGCTTTCAGAGCCACCCAGTTTGAGCAGTGAGAACTAATTGCTTTGCATTGTGTTGTGAACTGACAAGCACACTTCTGCACTGGAGTAATTAAAAGGGGGTTCAACTCCTTTCATTATTATTTTTTTTAAAAACCATCACATTAACTCCCAAGTGAAATTAAAAACGAAACAAAACTCTAGGTTTGAAAATAGGACAAGGGCACTGTAACTCTGAGAAACAGTTTTGACATTTATTGGCTACTTAGAAAAAAAGCCCATGGCTGCATTTTTGCAGTTCTTTCTTTTTAATACCTGCATACCTGGTTTCTCTTAGAATGCCTGGCCACAATCATAACAATGGCAGTCACATCGGGCTTTATTAAAATACATTGCTTATGAAGACTGACACACTTTTATAATTGTGGAAAATATTTATTGTACGGTATCGCTGATGCTTTACCATACGAGCGTTGGGTAAATATTTGCAGTAGAACATGGCTTGTGGTGTAGGAAGTTATCACCCAGTCCCTCTCCCAGAAAAATGAAATATCCTAGGAAACATTGAAAAGGCAGAATATTTCTCTGGATGTGAAAAGAAAGAAACATGTTTTAAAAGACAAAATAGCTCCCTGTAGTTTCCTGCCCATCTCCACTTTGTCAATGGGCCACTAAGAAGGCCAAGCTAGTCCACTTTACATAATAAAGACTTCTCCACTTCAGCTGCAGGGGGGACGGGATTAAAGCATGATAATGGCCCTTTACCCAACTGGCCACATGGCATCTGAGAACTCAACCAAACCTGAATTCAAAACACAGCCTAGAAAGTTGCCCATGCATGGCCCCATGGGAGTCTGACAACCAATCAGAATACATTTCTTACACAGGAACTGGAAACAGAGAGGTGGGACTGAACAGGTTATAAAAAGCCTAGCAAGCCCCTCCCTCGGCCCTTCTCTTCTTCTCCACCAACATTGAAGCATGTGATCACCTTTTCTGTTCAGGACTCAAGCCATGTGGTCCTGTCCACCAATAAACCTTTCCAAGCAGTCTCCAGTGTCTTTTTCCCCACTTGGAGCTGAACCCAGAAGGACATTTCTTTCATCAATATAATAAAGGGGCTTTGGGCAATTCCTCCTATGGTTCTGCCTGAAGGAGGTAGAACTTTGTGATGAAGAATAGGCTGGCTCAGTGTCATCGTTCCAAATAGCATCCAAAATTAAATCAGAGTCCAAGGCAAAGTCTTCAACAAGGTTTCAATTTATTAAGAGAGCCATGATGTTGGCACATCTGGAAAAACCCAAATTTGAAGCAGTCCTGGAGACTGCGGAAGGCTCAGACAAGGGCTCTGCATCGGAGGTAGAGATTGGGCTGACGCTATCTGGCAGTGATCAGGTGCCTATGGAGCTAGACAGCAGTGAGGCAGAAGAACAGCTGGAGCCTGTTCCCAGTGTGCGCATGCACGGAGCTGCCAGAAGAAAAGAACAACTCAGAAATCACAGTAGACTTAGGAATAAAGTCACAGGTGAAAGGTGATTGGCCCCTTCCAGAGGAAATAAAAGAGGGGCGAAAGGGGAGGGGGCTTTTGCAGGAAACAATTTGTTCGGTCGTTCGGTAGATTCGTTTCAGGAGTGTGAAGATCTGTCCGTGAATAGCAATAGCAATAGCAGTTAGACTTATATACCGCTTCACAGGGCTTTCAGCCCTCTCTAAGCGATTTACAGAGTCAGCGTATCGCCCCCACAGTCTGGGTCCTCATTTCACCCACCTCGGAAGGATGGAAGGCTGAGTCAACCTTGAGCCGGTGAGATTTGAACCGCTGAACTGCAGATAACAGTCAGCTGAAGTGGCCTGCAGTACTGCACCCTAACCACTGCGCCACCTCGGCTCTTCACCTCGGTGAATCTCAGAGACTCTGTGCCCAGCCTTTCCTTGCACAGCACCTCATTGGGAAAATATTTACATGGCAGCTTTCCAAGATAGATAAGGTCTGTGGTCATAAATATTCCTTGGAAAGACTGTTTCCAGGCCTTGCTGAATGTGAATGAAAGGAATTCACATTCGTTTAAGAAAAGGAGTTTTGTCGGGACCAGGACTCTGCCTCGTGCTTTTTGGGGAAGCCTAGGTCAGAACAGAAGGATCGAGATTGGGAAGTTGGCCTCTCCCCCTTTGTAAATGCATTGTCCATGTCTACAAGGAACAGGGAACGAATTGTGACGCTCCACTGCCACCTTTCCAACTTTGACACATCTTTCCCTTATCCTTTTCTCTACAGCTATAAAGAAATTTTACTTCTTGCTTTTGAGAACAGTTGTATGGAGGAATATTTGCCATCAGCTAGTTTGGGTTCAAAGCTATCGATTCAATCAGCATGAAAAATAAAGAATACAATTGGCCTGTCGGGAGTAATTTCTCATTCGTACGCAAAAAATACATCCAGGAAAATGGTGTTTCCCTCAACCTTCTTCATAAGAGAAACTTAGGGGTTCGACGTGCACAGAAACTTTCAAAACTGACCGATAATGGTCTATGAATACGGCTTTGAGACTTCAAGTATGATCACACACATATGCACACGCACACACAACATACACACACACACACAAAACCCATAGCTGGAAGGTTTTGAAACTTCACAAGGCGGCAGAGAAAACAACAACAACCCACAGAGATCAAAAGAGAGTTTCGAAAGGAAAATTTATTTTGGACCGTGATTTTCCTGTACTTTGTTTCCAGCCCAAGGAATAAATGTGTATGAGAGAGAAGGGGAGGGGGGAGAAGGGAAGGAGAGAGGGAGGGAAGGGGGGGGAGAGAAAGATTTTGCATACTTATATACATTTTTTTTCTGTTTGCACAGTTCCCCAACTTCTGCCCTTCATAAATACAGGATGGCCATGACCCCTGGGCAGTAATCCTTGTGGCTAGGTCTGATGGTAATTATAGTTTAACATAGATATTTAGAAATGGGGGAGTGTTAAATAAAAATATTGAATATTACATAGCTGGATGCAGTGGTGGGTTTCAAAAAATTGTTGGAACCTACTCTGTGGGTGTGGCCTCCTTTGTGGGAGTGGCTTGCCACCCATGTGACCGGGTGGGAGTGGCTTGCCACCCATTTGACCGGATATGAAATTATGAATTAGTACTTAGGTCGGTCCAAGTAGCTATTCAGAAACTCTGGCATTGAAGCATGCAAGTCTTAAAGCTGTCAAGTTACAAGATCCTTGCCAGTGGTGGGTTGCAAAAATTTTTGGAACCTCTTCTGTAGGTGTGGCCTGCATTCCGGGTCCACTGATGGAACCTCTTCTAACCGGTTCAGTAGATTTGATGAACCGGTTCTACCGAATAGGCGCGAACTGGTAGGAACCCACCTCTGGATGGATGACATCTGATTTAACCAAAGAACTTTTAGTCCTAAGCGAGAAAAGAAAGCGCAATATGACACCCTGAGTGATGTCTAAATAGCAGAAGCTACTTCGGCATATTGTAAAGGGAGCTACAAGATAATCCTCAACGTACAACCCAGTGGTGGGTTACGGTTCACTTGGGCGTGCGCGCAACACTTCTGCACATGCACAGAAGCATCCAGGTGGGTGGGCGGAGTCTCCCATCACTGCTACTACTGGTTTACCCAATCTGGGCCAAACCGGGAGCAACCGGTTTGACCACAACTGAGCCCAAAATTTATATCGTTAAGTGAGAAAGGAATACGTGGAGATGGTCTGGGAGGAACCATGAAGGCAGAGGTGGTATTCAGCCTGTTCTGACAGGTTCCAGAGAACCGGCAGCAGAAATTTTGAGTAGTTTGAAGAACCGGCAAATAGGCTGGCCCCGCCCCTGCTGCCTCCCCGCTGATCTTCTTTTGTTGCTCTGAGCTGGAAAGCAGGTTAGTGCGGTGGAGAGGGAATGGGGATTTTGCAGTATCCTTCCCCTGCCACTCTCACAAAGCCACACCCACAAAGCCACACCACACCCACAAAGCCACACCCACAGAACCAGTAATAAAAAAACATTGAATCCCACCACGGAATGAACGAATTACTTTAATCCACCAAACTGAAAGAAGTCCTGGAACATCTCCTCAGACTAACAAATTTTGTTACAAGACATAGAAGAAGCTGCAGCTCATGAAAGATGTTACCTTTTTAAAAAAAATGTTTAATGAAATTTGTGGGTTGGAAAAGGTGCTTCCAGATTGGGGTGTGGTTTTTTTTTGATACCACATTTTCTTTCTACAATTAGTCCACTAGGTAACACACTCACTGACCTTCAAAACAATTTAAACAGTATCTAACTTTTAAAAAATATAACTCTTCTCTCTCTCAGAATCCACCAGCTTTAGAAACCCACTTCATTCGGTTTCTTTTTTTAAATTTTTATTTATTTATAAACATTTTGAATACAGTGTATTCTCAGGGTATTCATTTACAAAACTAAAGTTGTTGGGTATAATGCCGGAGGGTTATGATAAAGAGACTATATATTTAGTTTTGCATGTACTGACAGCAGCAAGGATTGTATTTGCACAATATTGGAAAAATGGGAACACTCCCATCAAATGAGGATGTAATTCGGAAAATGTTAGACTGTGCAGAGATGGATAGATTGACTTTAAAAATAAAAGACAATGAAGACATAGAATATTACTTGATATGGAATAGATTTTATGAGTGGTTAGAGATAAGAAGTAGAAATTAGATGAAGAAAGATTAGTGTTATGTATGAATTAAATATAAAGATAGTTTATAATTATAAATATGCTAATATAATTAACAGAATTAGAATACGCTAATATAAAGAAGAAATTGAGCCAAACTATTATGTTATATTATGACTATTGTTACCAGTATATGTGTTAATATTTCATTTTGTTTTCTCTTTGTTTTTCTTTTGTAAATGGTATACCCTTCATTTGGTTTCTGTAAAGGTAAAGGTTCCTCTCACACATATGTGCTAGTCGTTCCTGACTCTAGGGGGCAGTGCTCATCCGTTTCAAAGCTAAAGAGCTGTGCTGTCCGAAGATGTCTCCGTGGTCATGTGGCTGGCATGACTAAACGCCGAAGGTGCACGGAACGCTGTTACATTTGCACCAAAGGTGGTGCCTATTTTTCTACTTGCATTCTTTACATGCTTTCAAACTGCCAGGTTGGCAAAAGCTGGGACAAGTATGGGAGCTCACTCCGTTACGTGGTGCTAGGGATTCGAACTGCCAACCTTTCTGATCGACAAGCTTAGCGTCTTAGCCACTGAGCCACTGTGTCCCTTCGGTTTCTATAATGCACTATTAATACTACAGTTTCTTAAAAACCAATAAAAACCTATTAAAAAAAAAAACATTCTACCCTTCTGTTTAAATTCTGAGTTTGTTAGATTACCTCAAACCATTTGGAAACTTGATCTACTTGTCAAGTGGGGAAAACCAGTCTGTAAATGCTAACAATATTGCAAAAGTTAATGAAGTTAACTCTTGAAAGTTAATGTGCTCTCTTCCTTTATGACAAACAGTAAACTACTGTTTATTAACACAAGAGGTTTTATATACACTACAAATAAAGGAAATTGGTTTGTAGAATGTGTGGGATGTTCTTGCTCATCTCCTTGAGAGGTTTAGCCAAAGGACTCTGATTTGGACATAGGAAGAGAAGATTCAACGGTCAGGAAGGAAGTTTTGAAAAATCTGTATAAAAATACTCCACCAAAGACTTTCCACAGGGAATATTAAAACAGGATACAGTTAAGGAAAACAAGGAGAGGAGATGAGGTACAGAATGTCAAAGGCACATTGTAAACATTAAAAAAAAGACCTCAGGAAAATAAGAGGGAAAAAACAGTAGAACAAATAGATGATTATAAACTTTATGCTTGACATGTACTTCTACAGAAGGAGAACTAACATGTTCTACATGATTCGGTTCTCACTAATTGAATTTAAGGGAATTTGAGAATTCCCTTAAAATCGTATAAAGGGATACAAATTTAAAAAGCACATTCACCAACCTCACCCATCCATCTTTCCATCTTCTCTTCGGGGTATTAAAGTAGCAAGGATATATCAATTTGTTGGAAGAAATGTCCTTCTGGGTTCAGTTCCAAGTGGGGAGAAAGACACTGGAAACATGGAGGCTGCTTGGAAGGATGGTTTAATGGTGGATAGGATCACATGGGTTTGAGGTCCTTGGCCACATGGAGTGGAGACTATTATTTATACCCTCTCTTGGCCTTTGAACTTGAGCTTCCTGTTCCTGTGGCAAGGGCATGTATCCTATTGGTTGCAGACTCCCATGTGATCATCCGCTGTTTCAGGCTGCAGGGATTGCCATTGCCTATTGCCACCTCCTCGTACCCCATTTTCAGCCTCCACATCTCATTTGGGGCCTTCATGCCCTGTTTTTGGCTTCCGCGGGCTCTGTTTTCCACCCATTCCGATCCCTGCTGCTTGGAACGGGTGGAATATGGGGCACATGGAGGCCAAAAATGGGGCATGTGGGGCTGGTCGGAACTGTGCAAAACAGTTATAAGTCACTTTTTTCAACGTGCCGTTGTAACTTTGCAAGGTCACTAAAAGTTGCAAGCCAAGGACTACTTTGGAGCTTTCTATAAAGCGCTGCATTTAAATGAGTAGCAACATCCCGTGTAGGAACAAGGGAAATCAAAATAATCAGAGTTGTAACTCAAGAAGAGGCATTGTGAAGCTTGGAACTTCTCAATTTAAGAAAAATAAAAATAAAAACATTAAGGAAAGACATGCCAAAACATTATAAACCTACGTGCAATGTATAAAAAGTAGAACACTGGATTATTATTACCCTCTTTTAATTCAAGGTCATTAACTGAATTTAGGTGACAAGGGATTCAGAACAAACAGATGTAAGACAAATGCATGCAGGCTTTTTTCATTCAATCTTTAAACTCTCCGTTTAATTTATGAGAGTCTTGTTATTTTTCACTTCTTGCAGTTTGGCAGAATAAGATTCCATTTGCAAGCACTGTATAGCTGCCTAGTTTGAGAAGATGAAGCCTGCAAATTTTCAGAGACAATTTTTTTTTTACTCATCTTTAAAGTGTTTGGGGTATTACGAAAATAGAATAGATGTTTTTGGATGGGCATCATGAAGCCAATCATTAAGCTATGCCCTCCTCTGGTTTTTCGTCTTTCCTTATTTGCAAAACGTTGGGGGGGGATTTGCAAATGCATCATTTCTATTTCTGCATCTTGAAACTCAAAATTGCTTCCAAGCTTTGGAAGGACCACAGTTAAAGTTCTCCTGTCAAAGTTTTCCCAGGCCTTAGAGACAGAGTAAATTGGAAGAGATCTCTTTTTTAAAAAAAAATGTATGTATGTATGTATGTATGTATGTATGTATGTATGTATGTATGTATGTATGTATATACTGTATATATTGCAATTGTGCTGATAAATAAATAAAGGGAGACTAGTATAGATCTATTTAGCTCTCATCAGCTAGCCATACCCTTACCCATAGATCTATACTAGTCTCCCTTTATTTATTTATCAGCACAATTGCAACACAAATGTAACAAGGCAACATAAAAAAAAGCCTTTCTGCCTGAATGGCTCCCAGAGTGAGCTGATAGACAGAAAAGGGAAGCAGTATGCTCCCTCCCATATTTGGGCATACCAGGGGTTGTGACACAATACATACATACACGTGTGTGTGTGTGTGTGTGTGTGTGTGTACAATTTTTTATTTTTGAATAAACACAGACAGACAAAACACAAAAAACACCACAAAACCATCTTCCATTACAAATTGTAGAAAGTGGGTCAATTGGTTACAAAAAACTTTTGGCCATCCCTTCTACAGTCATCACCCACAATTCATATCAAGTTATATATTTTGATCTCTCTCTCTCTCTCTCTCTCTCTCTCTCTCTCTCTCTCTCTCTCTCTCTCTCTCTCTCTCTCTCTCTCTCTCTCTCTCTCTCTCTCTCTCTCTCTCTCTATATATATATATATATATATATATATATATATACACACACATACATACACACACACACACACACACACACACATACATATTGGGTCCAAGGGAGGAGAGGACAATATCATCATGATACTGTCACAACTTATATACTTTAATCCAGTGTTTCTCAACCTTGGCAACTTGAAGATGTCCGGACTTCAACTCCCAGAATTCCCCAGCCAGCATTCGCTGGCTGGGGAATTCTGGGAGTTGAAGTCCAGACATCTTCAAGTTGCTAAGGTTGAGAAACACTGCTTTAATCAGATATGAGGAAGCAAATATGTAATATGACATGTGCATAATGGTGTCATTGGATGAATAATATGGTCATTTTGGTGTTATTGTGATTGCTGAGGCTGCTGTTGGGTAAGTACAGTTGCCATTGTCCAAGTTGCTGTGACTTAAGTCGGGTACAATAATAAGCAATGGATTAAAATAAATATATTTGGTTTGAGTTAACTACAGGAAGAAACTAAAGAACGATAAGATGGCAATCTGTGCGTGCATCTAAAAATAGTTCACTAAAAATACACTCTTATTTATAGAATTTCTCCCACTGGATATTATGAATAGAGGCAATTTGCTTTTTAAAAAATATATATATATATCTCTGCGTCTGATTTGAATTATTGTTTGGTACACGACCTTTATTAGAAAGTAATTTGTGGACCAGAATTGGTGAAATAAAGGCAATCCTCTATATTTAAAGAACCACAGGCCACAATTATCTTGGAGGTCAAAGACTTTTCAGTACATTGCTTGCTCAAATAGGGATATCTAACTCTGAAAATATAATATGGCACCCCAGGGGATGAGAATTTGGGGCACATCCTTCTGACTGGCATATACAAAGAGCCTCAGATGTATATTTACATATATTTCTCATGGGGAAATTAGCAGAAGCTCTACATATGGCTTTACTCGAGGATGGAATCTCCATTTCTTGGGATCAACCCAAATATATCAGCAGTAAAATAATGAGACTAATTAGAAGTTCTCTTTTTGGCATATGAATCCGAAACCAAAATACAATCAAGTTATGGGCTACACACAGAAACATAACACAAAAAAAAAGACTTGTGTTTTATGTGGGCCAAATGTGAGGCTAAAGAAATATGATGCAGACTATATAAACTTGGGGTGTTTTGAAGATAAGCTACATAAACAATACGATCAAAAATAAATCCAATACAGAAAAAGAGAAGGGCGGCTATAGTTTATTCACAGTATAAGTTTAATGTTTTTGTTAAACCTTAATCCGTTGCCAATCTACTACTACTACTACTACTACTACTACTACTACTACTACTACTACTACTACTACTATAAATTTGAATTATATTGTTAATTGCTCTTACCAATGAAACTCTGCTTTTTAATGAAATTATATATAATTGGTTATATATAAATGGTTCCCTCTCTCTCTCTCTCTCTCTCTCTCTCTCTCTGTGTGTGTGTGTGTGTGTGTGTGTATGTGTCTGTCCGTCTGTCTCTCTGTCTGTCTGTTCCAGCCTAACTCTAGAATGCCTTCAGCAATTTCAACCAAACTTGGTACACAGATGACAAAAATACTGTGGGGGGTAAAATGCCCCTAACACCCCTCAGGGTGTGTGTGTTCTGTTATGATACAGCCTGTTGTGCCTTCAAATAGATTCTACTGTACAGTGCAGTGGAGTTGCCATGGTAACTGCTTCACAGTACTCCACAAGGCGGCTCTCTCTGGTAAGGGGGAGAATCCAAAATTGGAAATTATGTTTGATCCGGACATTTTCTCCCTACAAATAAATATGCAGACAATGCCAGGTTATCAGCAGATAACAGATAAAATAACAGTAACAGTAATAGATAAAAGTAACAGATAAAATCTCAGCAATCTGCTTTATTTTTATAAAGTAAGGAAAGTTGGTTTAATTCATGACTGGCTGGTCAATGGACTGTGTGCAACAAAGTGCCATTTTTAGGCGTTCCCGGGCAGGGGTGGGCTTCAAAAATTTCAGCAACAGGTTCTCTGCCCGGCTGCTGGATGGGCATGGCCATGGTGGGCATGGTATAGTCGGTTTCCTGCACCATAGCAGGGAGAGGGGCGTTTTCACATTTCCCCAGTGATCTTGATTCTATCCCTCTGTTGATGCAACCTAGAACTGTGTTGGCATTTTCGGCAGCTGCTGCCCACGGCTGGCTCCTATTTAAATGGATGTCCACTAGGACTCCAAGATCCCTCTCACAATTACTACCATTGAGCCAGGTAGCACATATCCTGTACCTGTGCATTTCGTTTTTCCTCGCCTAAATGTAGAATCTTACTTTTTTTCACCATTGAATTTCATTTTGTTATATAGCGCCCAAGTTAGAGATAGCAATAGTAACAATAGCAATAGTTAGACTTATATACCGCTTCATAGGGCTTTCAGCCCTCTCTAAGCGGTTTACAGAGTCAGCATATTGCCCCCAACAACAATCCGGGTCCTCATTTTACCCACCTCGGAAGGATGGAAGGCTGAGTCAACCTTGAGCCTGGTGGGATTTGAACAGCCGAACTGCTGAACTGCAGTCAGCTGAAGTAGCCTGCAGTGCTGCATTTAATCACTGCGCCACCTCGGCTCCTAGTCTTCCTTCTCTGCCCTGGAAATCCCTCTTCAAAGAGGTGGGATGTGCATGGGGATTCATGTGCATCTCCTAGTAGAGCAACTAAACGAACCAATGGCAATCTCTTTACAAGTGGAAGAAATAATGGTACCCAAATTTCAATCCCATAAATGCTTGTCAGGGGCACATATAGAATCTTGGCAACTTTCTTGCAGTTAATTAAGGTACAGACACTTTGAATGCTTTGAAATGCTTCTTTTGAACTTATTCATGGCTTGGTGTAAATTGCAGTTCTTGAGATAAATTCTTGGCTGATTTGCCTGCTATCCCTTGATGGATTATGTTGGTGTTCTTTCCCTTCCCTTCCCAATTACCCACAATCTTTCACAGCAACCCATCTGATCCCTGTAAGCCATCTTTGATCTAATCTTTGATCAAACATATGAAGAACAGTTGCTGGAACTGGGTATGTCTAGTTGAATGAAAAGAAGGACTAGGGGAGACATGATAGCAGTGTTCCAACATCTCAGGAGCTGCCTCCAAGAAGAAGGTGTCAAGCTATTCTCCAAAGGACCTGAGGGCAGGACAAGAAGCAACAGAGGGAAGCTATTCAAGGAGAGAAGCAACCTAGAACTTAAGGAGGAGCAACCTAGAACTTAAGGAGAAATTTCCTGACAGAACAATTAATCAGTGAAACAACTTGTCTCCAGAATAGCAATAGCAATTAGACTTATATACCGCTTCATAGGGCTTTCAGCCCTCTCTAAGCAGTTTACAGAGTCAGCATATCGCCCCCAACAACAATCCGGGTCCTCATTTTACCCACCTCGGAAGGATGGAAGGCTGAGTCAACCCTGAGCCAGTGAGATTTGAACAGCCGAACTGCAGAACTGCAGTCAGCTGTAGTAGCCTGCAGTGCTGCATTTAACCACTGCGCCACCTTGGCTCTGAAGAAGCAACAGAGGGAAGCTATTCAAGGAGGGAATCAACCTAGAACTTAAGGAGAAATTTCCTGACAGAACAATTAATCAGTGGAACTTGCCTCCAGAAGTTATGGGTGATCTAACACTGGAAGTTTTTAAGAAGAGATTGGACAACCATTTGTCTGAAATGGTATAGGGTTTCTTGCCTGAGCAGGGGGTTGGACTAGAAGACCTCCAATGTCCTTTCCACCTCTGTAATTCTATTAAAGTTCATCACAATAATATTGCCACTATTTCTGTCATCACCACAATCAGCATTATATATTAATCAGAAGGAAAACTATAATCAATCCTTAAACAAAAGTGGATTTCTTCCCCTCTATTGTTTCCCAGTTCAACGTGAATAGATTTGGGGACAGAGAAATGAAGACTGAATCCCAGTGTTTCCTATGGAACAATTCAGTCATTTTCTGTAATACTCCTGAGCATAACCAAGCCTGGAATTATGATTGTCATCGGGGTCATAAGTCAAAGTATTACATGTCCAGACTTGATTTATTCAACATCTTAAGAGGAAGACATTAATCAAATGACACGGCTGTTTAGGAAACACCACCATCACTAAATGAATTCCTTTTCCCCAATTAGTGTTTTCACTGAAGGCTTGGAAGTAAATGCCAGGAACCAGCAAAAAAAAAAGTCACAAATTGTGGCCATGTGGTTGTGAGATGCTCTGAGCAACTGTAAAGGTTGCCTGATGTGATCAAATGACTCTGTGTACTATCGTTATAACTTCAAAAATGGGTGCTAAGTATGTCTGGGAAGGTCCATCTTAACTTCAAATGGTTGTTAAGCAACTCAACACAAGTCTAGGATTACATGTATTTTGTCAGCTCTGCCCATTTAGCTAGGAAATGTCATTGCTCCAGTTTTATCCAGCAAAAGAGACTTCAGATCTTTGGTCTGATGATTAAGTAGGTATTGCACATTTTACTCCTTTTAATCTAGGAATATAAACTTAGGTGAACTAGAATTCTTTGTTCTTGTTGTTGGTTGCGAAGTCATGTCCCGACCCATCGCAACCCCATGGACAACGTTCCTCCAGGCCTTCCTGTCCTCTACCATCCTTCGGAGACCATTTAAGCGCACGCCGACTGCTTCGGTGACTCCATCCAGCCACCTCATTCTCTGTCATCTCCTTCTTCTTTTGCCTTCCATCATTCCCAGCATGAGGCTCTTCTCCAGGGAGTCCTTCCTTCTCCTTAGGTGGCCAAAGTATTTGAGTTTCCTCTTCAGGATCTGGCCTTCTAAAGAGCAGCCAGGGTTGATCTCCTCTAGGACTGACCGGTTTGATCGCCTTGCAGTCCAAGGGACTCGCAGGAGTCTTCTCCAGCACCAGAGCTCAAAGGCCTCCATTCTTTGGTCCAATTTTCACAGCCATCCATTGCAACCATAGCCTTGACTATAGGTACTTTTATTGGAAAGGTGATATCTAGAATTCTGAGGTCTAGAATTCTAAACTAGAATTCTAACAACATCTAATTCTAATACATACTAGAATGCAGGTAGTCTCTGACTTACAACAGTTTATTTAGTGACCGTTCAAAGTTACAATGGCACTGAAAAAAGTGACTTGTGACCGTTCACCACACTTACGACCATTGCAGCATCCCCATGGTCACGTGGTCAAAATTCAGATGCTTGGCAACTGGTTCATATTTATGACCGTTGCTATGTCCCATGGTCATGCGATCCGCTTTTGCGACCTTCCGACAAGCAAAGTCAATGGGAAAGCAAGATTCGCTTAGCAACCAGGTTACTAACTTAGCAGCTGCAGTGATTCACTTAACAACTGTGGCATGAAAGGTCATACAATGGAGCAAACCTCACTTAGCAAATGTCTCACTTAACAACAGGCATTTCAGGCTAAATTGTGGTCGTTAGTCAAGGACTATCTGTACTGAATAGTAGAGTATACTAGAATAATAATTCTTGCAGATATGCCTGAAGTGGCAAAGATAGGACAAATTAGGGACTTTTTAACTCCTAAAATAATAATAGGAACCCTATTATTATTTTAGGAGTTAAAATTTCCTTAATTTGGCCACTTCAGACACAGAATCGCTGTATAGAAGCTGTGTTTTAAACTCCCAATTTCTCAAGGCTCAAACTGACACAAATTGCCTTGAAGAATAGCCGCGGCTTCCAGGGATATTTCTGCAAAGATCATTCAGGCTACAGATTCACTTAATGTGACAGGAGGGATTATATATGGCCCAGAACCGTTTGTCATGTTTATGGAGACAAGCAGTGGAAAAGACAACAGCAATTGGGAAGGTTGCAAGAGGTTGCCTTGGTCCTTAAGAGATAAAATGCATGAAAAAGCTATTGATTTGGCTTGTTTATCCAGTGCTAGAGGTGACCGTTGAATGGCCCGATTAATCCATCTTTTATAGCAGAAACAAAAGGATACCCTGAGGGAGCAATTCAAAAGGGCAAACTGCTCTTTTCCTTTAAAAAGGAGGAGAGACAGAGAGATTATTATTTTGCAGACCAAGAACGTAACACCTCTACTTGTTCTATGTTTCCCTCCCAAAATAAAACCTTAAAACGTGCTAATTTTTTCCTCATAAGATTTTATCTCAAAGGCTGATCCAAGGGCTTCTGGGTGACTCCATTCAAACAAACCCCAACTGAGTTCAAGAATATTTTGACATAAATGCATTCCGCAGCAGCCATTCACCAGGTGCTCGCCAGATGTTTTGACATCTTTCTGGCTGAGAATGATGGAGAATGTAGTTGTCCCCTCCCCCAAAATGGAGAATGCTGACTATTAGGCTGAGTATTTACAGAAGAGCTGCTCTGTTTTCATGACGAATCTTAAGAAGTATGAAGTAGCAGCTGAGAAGTGAGCGGCGAGGTCCCACTCGGCATCTTCAGGCTGGTGTTTTCAGCTTCGTTCTTGTGCGAGTAAGGCGTGGTCAGAGCTGCCGTCTCTCTATAAATCTTGGTGTGTGGGTGTGTGGAGTGCTGGCTTTGCTGCTGTAAGTGGGTTGATTGACTGTGTAGTTGCATCCTGATTGGTAGATGGAGTTGATGTTTGTAGATTGGTCGGATGTTTCGTATCATCCTGTGTGGCTGAGGTGCTGGCTGTGTGTCCGTTGTTCTTTTGTGTTGTAACGAGCTGGGTAGTCGGTGGGGTTCATTTGTTGACTAGGGCTGGTTTCCAGGTGTCTGGTAGGCAGGAGGTATCGTCACGTTTATTCATGTTGTGGGGATGTTTTTCTATTTCGATGGCTTCCATAATTATTCTCTTGTTGAAGTGTTCAGTTTTGGAGATTAATTTGGTTCCTTCAAAATCAATTTCATGTTCTGTTGCTTTAAGGTGCTGGAAAAGGGAGGAAGTTTTTTTTTCTTTTTTTCTGACTGCGTTCTTGGGTTCTGCGATGCGTGCATTTATTCTCCTATTAGTTTGTCCAATGTATGTGGCAGGGCAGATTTTGCATGGTATTTTGTAGACTCCTTGGTTTTCTAGCTGGAACTTGTCTTTGGGGTTTCTTAAGATGTTGGCGATTTTTTGGTCAGTGCTGAAGGCTGTCTTGATATTGTGCTTGTGGAAATGGGATTGTGCATTTAAGTAGCGGTTGGTGTGTGTTTTTTTCCAGTAGATTGTGTGTCCTAGGGAGCCATTGTTTTTTTTTTTTTGTAGATTAGGACGTCCAGAAAGAGAAGTTGGTTGTTTGCTTCTATTTCCATAATGAATTGTATTTGGGGGGGGTGGGGGGGGGTAGGCTGTTGAGATGTATGAGGAAGTTTTCCAGTTTTTCTTTCCCATGTGGCCAGATTACGAAAGTGTCATCTACATATCTAAGGCAGAGTTTGTGTTTGTGTTCAAATTTATCTAAGGCGTTAGTTTCAAAATGTTCCATGTATAAGTTTGCGATGACGGATGAGAGGGGTGATCCCATGGGTGCTCCTTCTATCTGTCTGTATCTTTATCCATTACGGATGAAGTATGTGTTGGTTAGGCAGTGGTTGGTCAGTTCCAGGATGTGTTTTGGGGGGTTGTATTTGTTCTGGATAGCTGTCAAAGCTTCTTTTAGAGGCACTTGGGTGAAGAGGGATATGACATCGAAGCTCACGAGTAGGTCGCTGGGGTTCCACCACAAAACTGCGCTCGACTAAAGCGCGCTCGACAAAACCGCGTACCTGACGTCATCACAGTGCGACGAAAAAAGCACGCTGTGAGCGGTAAAGCTAAAATTAACGCGTAAACCTAAACCTAACCCCCCCAAACCTAACCCTAAACCTAACCCTAAACCTAACCCTTAACCTAACGCTAAACCTAACGCTAACCCTTAACCTAACCCTAACCCTAACCCTAACGCTTAACGCAACCCTAAACCTAACCCTAACCCTAACCCTTAACCTAACCCTAACCCTAAACCTAACCCTTACCTTTACGTGAATCGGCTTGCTTTAAAAGTGCTTTTTAAAGCGCCCTTTTTTCTCCGCAGTCGTTGTTGTCGCGCTGCTGATGACGTCAGCGATGCGCTTTAATCGGGCGCGCTTTAGTGGACCGCGGTTTTGTCGTGCCACGGGTCGCTGGGTTGTAGGTTTTGTTTCTTTATTGTTTCTTTGAAGTGGAGTGAGTTTTGTACATGTGAGGTGATGGATTCTGTGTAGGGTTGAAGTTAGGTTTGGCGAGGAATTTGGCAAGATTCTGTAGAGGTGAGCCTATGGAGCTGACTATGGGTCTGAGTGGTGTTCCTTCTTTGTGTATCTTGGGGAGGCCATAGAGCTTGGGGAATCTGGATGATTTCTCTCTGGGAATGATTCTTTGCTGGATCTCTTCACTGATGGGAGAGGCTTTTATTTTGGATTTGGTGGTTTTTTCCAGGTAGGTGGTGGGGTCTTTGTTTAGAGGTTTGTAAGCAGGGTCTTGGAGTAGGTTGGATAGTTTGGCTTGGTAGCCAGACATGTTCATCACCACTGTGGCGTTACCTTTGTCTGCTGGGAGAATGATTATGTTGTTGTGTTTCCTCAAGTTGGCTAGTGCTTTTTGTTTTTCTTTCTGTAAGTTGCTACTGGGTGGATTGCTGGAGCAGAGCACGTTGGTAACTTCAAGTCTGAATTTATTGGCTTCATCTGGGTTGATTTTGGTGAGGGTAGCTTCAACTCCACATATGATGTTTTCAGTGGGGATGCATTTGTGGGCGACTGCGAAGCTGAATCCTCTGGAAAGCACATTGGTTTCTGCTGTGGTGAGGGTCCTGTCTGATATATTGTGTACTGTTTGTTTCATGAGTTGCTGTGGAGGGGGGTTGAGCTTCTGTTGTTTTTCTAGTCTGTGGAGTTTGTTGGTGTGTGTGTCTGTTTTGTAGGATGTTTCTGTTTCATCTCTCCAGAGGGCTAGTTGTTTGGATTTGCCCCAGAGTGCTGGGTGGATTTTGTTGCTGAGTTTGAGGTGAAGAGTGAGTAGGTCCCTGTTGGTTTGGTCTAGTAGGAATCTTTTCCTGTGGAGTTCGTTTCTGATTAGGGCTAATTCAGTTCTTTTCAGGATCCTTTCGGTGGCTGAGATTTTAGAATGGAATTTTAATTAGAAGCATGTGGGGATCACACTTTTGTCTCAGCAGTTGCGTAGGAATGTGAGGTCACATAAGATGGTGGCTCTTTGGACTTCAAGTTTCTCGTAGGTTCTGGTGAGCAGGAAGGTTTCCTCCCCCCGTAGAGGTAAGATATTTATTTTCGTACATTTTCACGGGTACAGGTGTGCTGGTCTTGTTGTATTCGGGTCTTTTCCCGTGTAAGACTGAGATTATCTTGGCAACGTTTCGGCGAGGTCTTCAGGCTGGTGTTTTCGGCTTCGTGCTTGTGCGAGTAAGGCGTGGCCGGGGCTGCTGTCTCTCTATAAATCTTGGTGGGGGTGTGTGGAGTGCTGGCTTTGTTGCTGTAAGTGGGTTGATTGGCTGTGTAGTTGCATCCTGATTCAGTCTCAGCTGAACGGGAGGGAATGGGGATTTTGCAGTATCCTTCCCCTGCCATGCCCACCAAGCCACACCCACTATGCCTCGCCCACAGAACCAGTAGTAAAAAAAATTGAATCCCATCACTGGACCAGAGCCACCAAATCTCCAGAAAGCAGGTCCCTGTACTGAGCACAAAGGCTCAGAATTCAGTATCAGTACTAAACACCTTCCCTTTGAGAATGGCCAGACTCTGGTCTCCTGCCATACCTCCCTATCTTCTCCCCTACTATCTCTGCTCTCTCCATCGTTGGTTCTCCTTTTCCCCAACCCCAATTAAAACATTAAAACCCCCCAAAAAACATTTTTTTTTGTTACATAGTCAAGATAACTACAATGCATATGGCAACAAGATAAATCAGGGCGCCAAGACAACATGAAGTTTAAATTTACTCTTGCAAATTAAGTTTTTATGCCACAATATCATCCAGAAGCTGGAACTCTAGGATTATTCTCTTTTAAGTGGTTCTTTTTTAAAAAAAAACAAAGTAAGAATTTAGTTCTCCAACAAAAAGAAAGATTCAATTTGCTTATTTAACAAACTAAAAGTTTTAGTTTTCATTTTTAGTAAATCCATGCCACATTCCCAAAAATAATATTTCAAGTTCTCCCATCTCATTCTGCTGAGTATGTTGGTAAAGTATATTTGTTTTTATAGAGAGTTTCTGATGTGGTAAAGTTGACTTCCATTTCTTGGTAATTCTTCGTTTGTTTGTATGAGAATAGAAATCTGTTTTGTTTCCTGAGGAGACTGATGTTAGGTTAGGGCCTCACTTCTGAAGATAACCAAGACTGTGTCTACCAAAGATCTTTCAGAATTAAAGTATCTTATGGACGGTGTCTCTAGTGGCTTGCAATTACTATCAGGTGGTAAATTTTTTAAAAAAAGGTTTATACACAGTTCCTCGTATTTCTTTTTTTGGGGGAGCCTTTTAACTGAAATGTCATTATTGAACATGCATTCCTCCCCGACTGAAAAGTTAGTCATTTAAGAACTACCATATTTTTCAGAGTATAAGACGCACCAGAGTATAAGACACACCAAGATTTTGAAGAGGCAAATTAAAAAAAAAGTTTTCGCACTCTGCAGACCTCTCCAAAATGGCCCGTTTTTCACGAAAACAGGCCCTTTTTTGTTATAAAAAGGGGGGGCATGCATAGCCTTTAGGAGGCATGTAGAGTGCTCCTGGGGGCTGAGGGGGCAAAAATTGGCTTATTTTTTGCTCATTTTTGCCCTCCTTAGCCCCCAGGAGCACTCTGGAAGGCTCCTAAAGGCTATGCATGATTATTTTTGCAGAGGGGACGGAGTTTCGGGAGGCCAAAAATGCTGTATTCAGTTTATAAGACGCACCCAGATTTTCAGCCTCTTCTTTGAGGGAAAAAGGTGCGTCTTACACTCCGAAAAATATGGTATTTAAATAGGTTGCAATTAACTCTTCTCATTCCACATAGGAGGAAGACGAAATGAATTTCACCATATTCTAACTATAAGCCTGACCAGCGTCCGAGACTTTGGATCTGAAGGCCCTAAAGTGCTTGAGATGGTGGCTCACAGATGCGGATTCAACATCCAACTCATTAAAGCAGCTGCATCTTTTCCAGGGATAGCATTTCCCCCCAATCAAGGGGAAAGAGTTACAAGGTTTAAAAAATTGACTACACTTGAGTGATTTCTTGAAGCAGCTTTTAGCCCTTGAATCTTGAGGACTCTGGGGCTACAGTAATGTCTGGTTCATATTTTGGACATTTAATGAGTTTTATTTAGTTTTGGCTTAAAAGAAATCCTGCTACCTAGATAGAAAATCAGAATAATTGATGAGGAGGAGGAGAAGGGGTTTATGCAGTCCTCAAATTACAACTGTTCATTTAGTGACAATTCAAAGTTACAACATCACTGAAAAAAGGGGCCTATGGCCATTTTTCACACTTACGACCATTGCAGCATCCCCATGGTCACATGATCACAACCCAGACACTTGGCAACTGGTTCGTATTTATGACGTTTGCAGTGTCCCAGGATTATGGGATCTGCTTTTGCGGCCTTCGGACAAGCCAAGTCAATGGGGAAGCCAGATTCACTTAATAACAGGGTTACTGACTTAACAACTGCAGTGATTCGTTTAACAACTCTGGCAAGAAAGGTTGTAAAATGGACCAAAAACCACTGATCCAATGCCACATTTAGCAACAGAAATTTTGGGCTCAATTCTGGTTGTAAATCGAGGACTGCCTGTAGTAACATATAAATTGGGTCATGTAAGCCCAGCCAACTGGAGCTTATTTAATAAGATTAAACAAAAAAAAAATAGCAATAGCAATAGCAGTTAGACTTATATACCTCTTCATAGGGCTTTCAGCCGTCTCTAAGCAGTTTATAGAGTCAGCATATCGCCCCCAACAATCCGGGTCCTCATTTTACCCACCTCGGAAGGATGGAAGGCTGAGTCAACCCTGAGCCGGTGAGATTTGAGCAGCCGAACTGCAGAACTGCAGTCAGCTGAAGTAGCCTGCAGTGCTGCACTCTAACCACTGCGCCACCTCGGCTCCATAAACCATGACACTTTATTGGTCTCAATCTATACTTGGTATCCTGTTATGCCCTCAAGCGCTGCTGAAATTGCAGTGAATAAAAAACTAGAGGGAGCAGTAGAAGGAATGAAAAGTTACTTTCAAAATCCCAGAAAATTTACAAATATCCTTAGGAAGTTCTTGCATAGAGCCTGCTCGACCGTAATACACCCATAAGACCTGTTCCAGAGAGAAGGCATTTTGAGATTCTTCTTTAGCAGAATATCCCAGATTCAGAATTAGCAAAGAATACAGGGATAGGTCCAAGATATTATCCACTTATTGTCTCAATATGAGTGGATGAAAGGGAGAACTTACAGCAAGAGCAATGGCGATTAAATTTATATACCGCTTCAGAGTGCTTTTACAGCCCTCGCTAAGCGGTTTAGAGAGTCAGCCTATTGCCCCCAACAATCTGGGTCCTCGTTTTACCCACCTCGGAAGGATGGAAGGCGGAGTCAACCTTGAGCCTGGTGAGATTCGATCTGCCAAATTGTAGGCAGCCGGCAGTCAGCAGAAGTAGCCTGCAGTACTGCACTCTAACCACTGTGCCGCTGCACTTCCTTATAAAAAGGAAATAAGCGGATTGTCTTAATTATTGAACAAGGAGACCAGTTAAACATATGCCTTTGGTTTCTGGGTATCACCCTGGTCTGTTGATCAGATTGCCTTTCCTTTCATTCCTATCTCTGTGGAGGTTCAGAGGCTGTAGGTTTGTTGTCCATGGCAAATGAGGACCCAGATTGTTGGGGGAGTTATGCCGACTCTGTAAGCTGCTTAGAGAGGGCTGTAAAGCATTGTGAAGCGGTATGTAAATCTAAGTAGTATTCTGTTTGTCCAGCCACAGTTTCAGTCCTCTGCTTCTTCCAAGAACTTGTTGTGGCCTGCCAGCGGCCAGGGATTCGGACAGTGAGGAGGTTGGGGAGGAAGATGGGCCAGTCCTGGAATCTGGGGAAGGCTCTGATGAGGGCTCTGTGTCAGAGGCAGAGATGGGGCCAGAGCGACATGTCAGTTATCAGCTGCTTTCTGAGTCAGACATCAGTGAGGCACACAAACAGCTGGAGCCTGTTCCCAGTGTGCGCATGCGCAGAGTAGCCAGACGAAGGGAACAGCTAAAGAACAAGGGTCGACTTGGGAGTAAGGCCACAGATGGACGATGAATGGCCCCTCCCAGAGGAAATAAAAGAGGAGCGAAAGGGGAGTGGAGTTTGCAGGAGACCATTAGTTCGTTTAATTGGTTCGTGATTCTCCAAGACTCCTTCCCAAGTTCTGCAGATATCGGCCTGGCAGCTCTCCAAGCCAGAGAAGGTCTGTGACTGTAAATCCTCCCTTGAAAGACTTTGCTGGATGTGAAGGAGCAGAATTCACAGTCAATTAATAAAAGGGTTTTTTTGTCGGAACAAAGAGTTTGCTTCATGCTCTCGGGAAGCCTCAGTGAGAACAGAACCCAGCAAAGTTTACAGTGGGAGGATATGTACGCAGTTAAAAAGGCAGATGTTTTTGCTAGTTTAGCACTTCCTGATTTCCATTCTAGGTAAGGTCTGGTTGACTGGAGAATTTTCAAGCTTTTTTTAATTTTCTTTCAAAGATGGGGGAAAAGCCCTTAGGGGTAAGAGGAGAAGATGCCATCGATCAGGCTTCCTCTGTTTAGATGTGGGTGGAGTCCCTCTTTGCTGAGCCAAAGGAGAACCTGCCTTCATCGTGTCCTTCTCCTTGTTCAGTAAAGCAATGGAGTAGGTGGAAGGGCTTGAAATGACAGCAAAGATTTAGACATGGAATGGAATGTCCCAAAGCTGCTTTTTCAAGAGGGAAATGGGCTCTCTGGTTTTCCTTTGAAGACGTTCCGTTTCTCATCCGAGAAGCTTCAGCAAAACATCTCCAAAAGAAAAAACCAGAAAGTCCGGCTACCTCTTCAAAAAGCACCTGTGGGACAACTGTGACCTGGATGGCTGAGAATCTCCATAGACACCACGGAATGCAAACTCCCTTTGGTTCTTTTTGAAAGAACCTTTTTAAAAGGGGTTCATGATTATCAGCCCTAACTCCCTGGCCAGAAACTAGGGCTGCCCAGTGACTGATATCTTCTGTCTAGGAGATCAAATGGTGATAAGGGAAGAAGCTAGCAGGGACCTCGCCAAGCTTTGTCTTGAAATTAACCAGCATTGACCCAAAGGTGCTTTTTCAAAAGGCAACTGCACCAGTGGTGGAACTCCAATTTTTTTTACTACCGGTTCTGCGGGCGTGGCTTGGCTTGGCGGGAATGGCTTGGCTTGGCTTGGTGAGCGTGGCAGCAGAAGGATACTGTAAAATCTCCACTCACTCCCCACTCCAGGGGAAGGATACTGCAAAATCTCCATTCTCTCCCCACTCCAGGAGAAGGTTACTGCAAAATCCCCATTTCCTCCCCACTCCAGGGAAGGATACTGCAAAATCTCAATTTCCTCCCAACTCCAGGGAAAGGATACTGCAAAATCCCCATTCCCTCCCCACTCCAGGGAAAGGATACTGCAAAATCTCCATTCTCTCCCCACTCCAGAGGAAGGATACTGCAAAATCCCCATTTCCTCCCCACTCCAGGGGGAGGATACTGCAAAATCTCCATTCCCTCCCCACTCCAGGGAAAGGATACTGCAAAATCTCCATTCTCTCCCCACTCCAGAGGAAGGATACTGCAAAATCCCCATTTCCTCCCCACTCCAGGGGGAGGATACTGCAAAATCCCCATTCCCTCCCCACTCCAGGGAAAGGATACTGCAAAATCCCCATTCCCTCCCCACTCCTGGGGGAAAGATACTGCAAAATCTCCATTCCCTCCCCGCTCCTGGGGGAAGGATACTGCAAAATCTCCATTCACTCCCCACTCCAGGGAAAGGATACTGCAAAATCTCCATTCTCTCCCCACTCCAGAGGAAGGTTACTGCAAAATCCCCATTTCCTCCCCACTCCAGGGAAAGGATACTGCAAAATCTCCATTCTCTCCCCACTCCAGAGGAAGGTTACTGCAAAATCCCCATTTCCTCCCTACTCCAGGGGGAGGATACTGCAAAATCTCCATTCCCTTCCTACTCCAAGGGAAGGATACTGCAAAATCCCCATTCCCTCCCCACTTCAGGGCAAGGATACTGTAAAGTCCCTATTTTCTCCCCACTCCATGGGAAGGATACTGCAAAATCCCCATTTCTTCCCTACTCCAAGGAAAGAATATTGTAAAATCTCCATTTCTTTCCCACTCCAGGGGAAGGATACTGTAAAATCCCATTCCCTCCCCACCCACTAACCTGCTTTCTAGATCTGTTTTCCTGTGCAGGATAACAGAAGAAGACCCAGCCGATCAGCTGGGACTCGGGAGGCAGCGAATAGATTGGGGCGGGGCCAGCCAGAGGTGGTATTTGCCGGTTCTCCAAACTACTCAAAATTTCCGCTACCAGTTCGCCAGAACCGGTCAGAACTGGCTGAATACCACCTCTGAACTGGACTTTGTTTTTCCTTGAACACGTTTCCCTTCTTCTATTTTTCAACTTCCACTTCTTCAGCTTCTTGGATGAGAAGTGAAAACGTCTTCAAGGAAAAACAAGGAAATCTAGTTGCCTCTTGAAAAAGCACCTTTGGGACAGCCATGACCTGGATGACTGAGAATCTCCACAGACAAAATAAACCAGTACTGAGCTGTGTGCTACCAACCTATCTCACATCTGAACATAAGCAATGAAGAGAGTCAGATGGTAGCAACACACTTTCCTCCCATCCAGAGAACCAGAAGAAATCACATTGGGGTCAGCACTGAAATATCCTGCATTTCACACTTTGCTAAAAGACAACATCTTATTTTCTTAGTTCTGCATGTGAACAGAGGAGAAGAGACTAACCATCCCCTTGTCAACAATGCGCAATTTTATGTCCCATGAGCATGACAAAATCCATGTTCTCTGTTTTGGCGAAAAGAGAACAACGCTTGTCTTGGCATTGCATCTCCAGTGTGTTTATTAATGGGGCCAACCTTTCTACTTTTCAAGAACCTTTTTGGAGAGAAATCTATCCTTTAAAAGTTTGTCGGGCTGGAGGCCAGCTTAAAAATATGGTTTTATTTTAGAATCAGCAAGGCAGATGGAGTCTTCTTCACACTCCACTAGCGAGCCAGTTGGAATCAAGCATTCTGATGAGCAGCATTTGGAAAGGAAGAGTAGCAATTCAGAGTTGGTGTGGAGGAAAAGGGGAAATCGACTGGTAGTAACTGTGTGTTTCCTTTTTTAAAAAAAATATGCCTTGGAGAAAATGTATGGAATTTTCCTCCAGGTCCACAACTATTCTGCCAAAGCCAGTTGTTAATCCTTCAATCAACAGTGCTACAGAAGAAGGCTTGTTTGGCTGTAGACCATAAGCCTCGCCATGAGCAGGAACTCATAAAGCAAAAAGTACAGATACTTGAAACATTCGGCTGGAATATTGTCATAACATTCCCAAGGCAACAGCAGGCATAGTCACTGGGCGGGATGGGGCTCTTGGAAGCGAGCTTTTTAGTTGGGAAAACAACTAATCCTCTGACTGTTTTTCATTGTATCTTGAATCCTACAATATAATGAGAAAATATCTGATTATATCTACAGGCCCCTCACATCCTGGACATAAACTGTTTCAACTCCTTCACTCAGGATGCTGTTATAGAACATTCCATGCCAAAACATGCAAAGTTTCTCATGCCATCACTTTGCTGAACACCTAATTCCCACAGCACTGTCTTATGTCTAAGGATATTTACCCAGGTAGTAGGGCTCTATTACTATTACCCTTCTCATCTTCCCTACTATCTTCTCCTATTGGTATCTTATGATTATATTAATTGGTTGTTTATATGTACATTGATCTTATGCACCGGAGACACATTTCTTGTGTGGCCAATCACACTTGGCCAATAAAGAATACTCTACTCTACTCTACTCTACTCTACTCTACTCTACTCTACTCTACTCTACTCTACTCTACTCTACTCTACTCTACTCTACTCTACTCTACTCTACTCTACTCTACTCCTCTACTTCATTCCATTCCATTGTATTCTACTCTACTACTCTACTCTACTATTCTACTCTACTCTACTATTCTACTCTACTACTCTGCTCTGCTCTACTCTACTCTATTCCATTCCATTGTATTCTACTCTACTACTCTACTCTACTCTACACTGCTCTGCTCTATTCCATTCCATTGCATTCTACTCTACTACTCTACTCTACTCTACTCTACTCTACTCTACTCCTCTACTTCATTCTATTCCATTGTATTCTACTCTACTACTCTACTCTACTATTCTACTCTACTCTACTATTCTACTCTACTACTCTGCTCTGCTCTACTCTACTCTATTCCATTCCATTGTATTCTACTCTACTACTCTACTCTACTCTACAGTGCTCTGCTCTGCTCTATTCCATTCCATTGCATTCTACTCTACTACTCTACTCTACTCTACTCTTCTACTCTACTCTACTATTCTACTCTACTACTCTGCTCTGCTCTTCTCTGCTCTACTCTATTCCTTTCTATTGTATTCTACTCTATTACTCTACTCTACTATTTTACTCTACTACTCTACTCTACTCTACTCTACTCTACTCTACACTGCTCTGCTCTGCTCTGCTCTATTCCATTCCATTGTATTCTACTCTACTCCATTCCATTCTATTCCATTGTATTCTACTCTACTCTACTACTCTACTCTACTACTCTACTCTATTCCATTCCATTGTATTCTACTCTACTCCACTCCACTCCATTCCATTGTACTCTACTCTACTCTACCTTACCTTCATCCTTCCTCTCCTCTCCTCCCCACCCCACCCCCTCCCCTTCTCTATTCTATCCTATCCTATCCTAATCTTGCCAGTTACAACCGAATGATATCTATGCTGCCTCAAATAACCTTCCGAGAAAGCAATTTGTTTGAATCTGAGTAAACCTGAAGCCTGGAACTGATTAACCGTCACTAGGCGCAACACAGAGGACTAGGCAAAGCTGATGACATTGAACAGGGGTAAGATATGGGATAAAGCGACCTTACACTAATGTGTTCCTGATGGTTAGACTATTAACTCCTGTCATGCTCTCCCCTTAGGCACAGTGGAGTGGATGGACCCAGCCTATGCTGGAAACCCAAGACTGGGAAATGCTGGCATAAGTGAATGGACTTGTTGCCCCCTTCCATAAACTTGCATTGCTGTTCAACAAGACTTCCTAAGCATCTGCGTATGCCATGATGGCTGGGTATTTATAATCGTGGCACAGGTAGTCCTCGCCTTACAAGAGTTTATTTAGTGACTATTCAAAGTTACGACGACACTGGAAAAAAAGTGACATGACCGTTTTTGACAGTTACAACTGTTCAAATAGTTACCACTTGACCAGTGGTGGGTTTCAAAAATTGTTGGGACCTACTCTGTGGGTGTGGCCTCCTTTGTGGGAGTGGCTTGCCACCCATGTGACCGGATGGGAGTGGCTTGCCGCCCATGTGACCGGATATGAAATTGTGAATTAGTACTTAGGTCGATCCAAGTAGCTATTCAGAAACTCTGGCATTGAAGCATGCAAGTCTTAAAGCTGTCAAGTTACAAGATCCTTGCCAGTGGTGGGTTTCAAAAAATTTTGGAACCTCTTCTGTAGGTGTGGCCTGCTTTCCGGGTCCACTGGTGGAGGAGATTAGGCCTCCTCCGAATTCCATCCGCCGGCCAATGCCGGCTGGTGACTACCCGGAGGAGAGCCTTCTCTGTGGTTGCTCCGACCCTCTGGAACGAGCTCCCCGTGGAGATTCGGACCCTCACCACCCTCCAGGCCTTCCGCAAAGCCCTTAAAACCTGGCTGTTCCGACAGGCCTGGGGCTAAAGAGCTTTTGCCCCCCTCCTCAAATGGTATGGTTGTTATGTGCTTTTAAATTGTGTATTGTTTTGTTCGTCTTTTTTATCCCTTATCTGTATCCCCTTCCCTGACTTGGATTGTGAGCTGCCCTGAGTCCCCTTCGGGGAAAAGGGCGGCATATAAGTGCAATAAATTCAATTCAATTCAATTCTAACCGGTTCGGTAGATTTGACGAACCGGTTCTAGCAAATAGGTGCGAACTGGTAGGAACCCACCTCTGCACTTGACATCACCATTCCTGTTTGATACAAGATTGGGATAAATAAATACCTGGGCAACGCCTGGTTATCAGCTAGTAAGTCAATAAACAGACTTATTGACAAATGGAGGTTTGTCCATGACCTATTGACAAATGGAGGTTTTATGGAGGTTCTCAGTCATCCAGGTCATGGTTGTCCCAAAGGTGCTTTTTTGGGGAGATACATATTGACCACAATCCAAGGATCACTGAGAACGAAAGAACTGCATCAACCACCATCCCCTTGATAGCTTTCAAAACAGACAAATAGGCACCCCACTACACACTATGTCTCAGTAACAGCAACCAGATGTTCAACCAGACCGAAACCAGACCATGACTCAGCAGTATCCGAACAAACAACACTGATCTACATCACGCAGATGTAGTACTTAAAACCAAAGGCCATATAACAACAGCCAGCCTATCAAACAGTCCGAAGTCAGACCATGACTTAGAAGTGACCAAACGAACAACATCTGGAGGTATTTGCATCACGTAAAAAGTTTTTTAAAGGCCAGTGCCCGGACAGACGAGCACACTTCAAAGCGTATTGATGATGTCTCCTTGGATAGTGACAAAATGTTTGCAACCAAATTGCCAAACTCAGGCTCAAACCAGCAGCCCATGAACTCTCTCTTTTGATTTTTTTTTTTTTTTTGCTGCGACAGCACAATGCTGTGTGATAGGAAGGAGCTAACACCTAGTAAGTTTTCAGCATGGAATTGCAATGGCGTTTCCCTACTCTGACTCTGGTTCCTTTACTGCAAACTTATCCTGAATCTCTTTTAACTCGGACCTGAATCCTCATTTCCTGTTGTGGCACAATGAAAACTATTGGAAATCAAATTAAGATTCCTTTAATGTGTTATTGTATCTTGTATCTAAACTTCTATCACTCTCAAAATGCACCAGACACTTTTGCCACCACTTTATATTCCACAATAATTATTTCTGCATCTATATTTTACAACCCAGCTAATAACTAGAAAACCTCTTACGAATAGATTAAGTGATTTGGCATACTGTTATCCCTAGGCTCCCAGCCTCTCATTTAATATAACCCTGCAAAAGATAATTGCATCTTGTCAAGAGGAAGGCTGGCAGCCTAACACCAATCAACTCTATATGTTGACAACTGTAAAGGAATTTACATAATAGTGGAAGACGTGCCATTATTTGAGGCGGGGATCTGTGGATTAAGATTATTTTCTTAATCCAGTGTTTATAGTCATTGGGTTAGGAGGCATACACCCAGGCAGAAATATTCATTTTAGTCTGAATCACTCTATGTCCCCAATGCTTAAAGGAAGTAATAGATATTGAATTGTACACCCAAGGGAGGAGCAAAAAGGAAGAAACGAGTATTTTCACATCAACACCAGGGGTGGGTTCCTGCCAGTTCTAACCTCTTCTATAGAAGAGGTTCCACAAATCTACAGTGCCGTTTAGAACCGGTTCCAGATCCCCCACCCCCGCCCATCCGCACATCATCAAGATGAAGAGCGAGAGGAGGAATTCTGGGAGTTGAAGTCCACAAGTCTTAAAGCTGTCAAGTTTGAACACCCCCTGGGTTTTTTTTCTAAAGGGTTAGGGGTGCAAGGGTCTTGTCACTTGACAGCTTTAAGACTTGCGTGCTTCAAATGCCAGAGTTTCTGAGCCAACATTCATTCGATCATATGGCTGGCAAGCCACTCCCATGGTCACATGGTTGGCAAGCCACTCCCACAAAGCAGGCCACACCTACAGAAGAGATTCTAAAAAAAATTGAAACCCACCACTGCCACCGTCCCTTCCAACTCTGTTAGTTGTTAATCTGTATCAGATGACATAGGCTAGGTCAAGGGTCAGCAAACTGCGGCTCTGGAGCCGTATGTGGCTCTTTCCTCCCTCTGCTGCAGCTCCGTCACTGGTCGGCACCACAATTTTGACAGGATCTTCCAGTGGAGGGGGGGAGGAGAGAAGCACAGTGCGCCAGGAGAAGACTCTATGACAAGGGGAGGGTTTTCCAGTTGTCTCCACAATTGATAGGGCTTCCGGTTATGACAGGTAGAGGAAAAAGGATGCCGCGCTAGGAGGAGACTCTATGGTGGGAGAACTGACCTTCCGGTCAGCTCCAGAATTGAACAGGGGGCTTCCAGTTAGGACCTTTGTGGCTCCCGGTGTTTTCTTTTCTGTGGGAAACGGGTCCAAATGGCTCTTTGAGTGTTTAAGTTTGCCGACCGCTGGGCTAGGCCAACTAGCAAGGATTCAACACGACATCATGAAAAGGCACAAACATCCCATTATATTGTTTTGGGGAAATTCATTTCATTTCATTTCATTTTAATTTATTTGTATGCTGCCCTTTTCCCTGAAGGGACTCAGGGCGGCTCACAACTCAAAGGGAGGGGAAAAACAAACAAAGTTACAAAAACATAAAGACCATACAGAGTTAAAAAGCACAACAGTCATACCATTCGAAGTGGGGCTGCGAGTCTTTAGCCCCAGGCCTGTCGGAACAGCCAGGTTTTAAGGGCTATGCGGAAGGCCTGGAGGGTGGTGAGGGTACGAATCTCCACGGGGACTTCGTTCCAGAGGGTCGGAGCAGCCACCGAGAAGGCCCTCCTCCGGGTAGTCGCCAGTCGACACTGGCCGGCTGATGGAATTCGGAGGAGGCCTAGTCTGTGGGATCTTATTGGTCTAGTGGAGGTAATTGGCAGTAGGCGGTCTCTCAAGTACCCAGATCCAATACCATGAAGGGCTTTGTAGGTGACGACTAGCACCTTGAAGCGTACCCGGAGATCCACAGGCAGCCAGTGCAGCTCGCGGAGGATAGGTGTTACATGGGTGAATCGAGGCGTACCCACGATCGCTCGCGCGGCTGCATTCTGGACAAGCTGAAGTCGCCGAATACTCTTCAAGGGCAGCCCCATGTAGAGCACGTTGCAGTACTCCAGTCTAGAGGTCACAAGGGCACGAGTGACTGTTGTGAGAGCCTCCCGGTTCAGGTAGGGACACAACTGGTGCACCAGGCGAACCTGGGCAAATGCCCCCCTGGTCACAGCTGACAAATGGTGTTCAAAAGTCAGCTGTGGGTCCAGGAGGACTCCCAAGTTGTGGACCCTGTCTGAGGGGCGTACTGTTTGACCCCCCAGCCTGAGAGGTGGAACACTTGGCCAATTAGTAGGAGGGAAGCACAGCAGCCACTCGGTCTTATCTGGATTGAGTACAATCAGCACGTTGAGTTTTGGGAACCAGTTTCCCAGCATCCGCCTTCCCAGCTCAGCTGGGACAAAGCCAAGCCATCATGTTCAGGCAAGCTGCAAAGGAGCAAACACACATGGAGGCACCTTATCTACATGCACAGATAAGGAGGGAAGGATTCATAGATTCACCTTTGCAGCGAGTCCTGTACTTATAGCAGTCTGTTTAGTGACAGTTCAAAATTGCAACGGCAATGAAAAAGTGACTTGTGAGCGTTTTTTCACACTTACAACTGGCGCAGCATCCCCATGGTCACGTGATCAGAATTCGGCCGCTTGGCACGTGGCTCGTATTTACGACGGTCGCAGTGTCCCGGCGGGGGGTGGGGTATCATGTGATCCCCTTTTGCGACCGTCTGACAAGCAGAGCCGATGGGGAACCCTTATCCGCTTAACAATCTTGTTTCTAACTTACCAACTGCAGTCATTCACTTAACAGCGGTGGCAAGAAAGGTCATAAAACGGAGCCAGATTCACTGAAAAATGCCTCACTTGGGGTTAGGGTTTGGGGCTCAGTTGCGGTTGTAAGTTGAGGACTGCCTGTACTATGCAATGCAGTTATGAGCTCTCAATACAGATTATATAAGAGCCACTGAATGAATGAATGAGCATGATTACAAATTCTTATAAGACTTTCTTTACCTGTCGGTTCCTCCCTCCCTCCTTCTCTCTCTCTCTTTCTCCCTCCTTCTCTCTCTCCCTCCTTCTCTCTCTCTCTCTTTCTCTCCCCCTCCCTCCTTCTCTCTCTATCCCTCTCTCCTTCTCTCTCTTTCTCCCTCCCTCCGTCTCTCTCTCTCCCTCCCTCCCTCCTCTCTCTCTCCTTCTCTCTCTTTCTCCCTCCCTCCCTCCTTCTCTCTCTCCCTCCCTCCTTCTCTCTCTCCTTCTCCCTCCCTCCTTCTCTCTCTCTCCCTCTCCCCTTCGCTCTCTCTTTCTCCCTCCCTCCATCTCTCTCTCTCCCTCCCTCCCTATCTCTCTCCTCTCTCTCTTTCTCCCTCCCTCCTCTCTCCTTCTCTCTCTCTTTCTCCATCCCTCCCTCCTTCTCTCTCTCCTTCCCTCTTTCTCTCTCTCTCTTTCTTCCTTCCTCCTTCTCTCTCTCCTTCTCTCTCTCTCTTTCTCCCTCCTTCTCTTTCTCTCCCTCCCTCCTTCTCTTTCTCTCCCTCTCTCCTTCTCTCTTTCTCCCTCCTTCCTTCTCTCTCTCCTTCTCTCTCTCTCTCCATCCCTCCCTCCTTCTCTCTCTCCTTCCCTCTTTCTCTCTCTCTCTTTCTCCCTCCCTCTTTCTCTCTCTCTATCTCTCCCTCCCTAATGTATAATAATACAGTATATAGGTAAAGGTTCCCCTCGCACATATGTGCCAATCGTTCCCGACTCTAGGGGGTGGTGCTCATCTTCGTTTCAAAGCCGAAGAGCCAGCGCTGTCCGAAGACGTCTCCGTGGTCATGTGGCCGGCATGACTAGACACCGAAGGTGCATGGAACGTTGTTACCTTCCCACCTTCCTATTTTTCTACTTGCATTTTTTACATGCTTTTGAACTGCTAGTTTGGCAGAAGCTGGGACAAGTAGCGGGAGCTCACACCATTATGCAATGCTAGGGATTCGAACTGCCAAAGTGTCGACCTTTCTGATCGACAAGCTCAGGGTCTTAGCCACTGAGCCACTGATTGACAGACAGACAGACATTAGAGAGAGTGACACACACACAAATACACCCTCGCACTTACATAGTATATATGTACTATGTGTATATGAGTGTGTGTGTAGTTTTTAGTTTTATATTTATTTATTTTATAGCTACCATCCTTTTGAGGATTACAAGTCAACACACTCAGTTATCCTCGCTACAAAAACTTTGTGAGGCAACCTGGTGTGAGCCAATGTGGTGGGGCCCTTGTCATCCCCTGGGCTCTGTGGTTACGTGAGAAGTGACATCCGATGCCCACTCCTTACCATCTAGCCATTCTACTCCTGTTAGGTCTTGTACCAGCGTGCCCAAATCTCTATACAGCCTCACACGAAACCCTCAACTCCACCCCAATCTGCCAACACTACAATAGTTTGGCAGGTCACACTATTTTAGGGCCCCTTAAAAAACAACAACAGTGTGATGTAGGTTGGATGGAGCCCAAGGCGACTCCGAATTAAGATTCAAATTCCGGTTCAAATCTGTTCTCCGACTTTCACAGAACTGTTTGGAGAAAGTGGAGACGATATTAAACACCATCCATTCTGATTCTTTGGAATAAGGAAGGAGGGTAGAAATCTAACACACACACACACACACACACACACACACACACCAGAAATCTGTTGTTGTCTCCACGGATGTTAGCAGAAATTGACTCCCTGCTTATAGCACAGTTTAGCTTTGGCACTTATGAAAACTTAAGAAAGGAAGGGAAGCTAATCTCTGGTAGAACAGAACAGAATAGAATAGAATTCTTTATTGGCCAAGAGTGACTGGACACACAAGGAATTTGTCTTTGGTGCAGATGCTTTCAGTGTACATAAAAGAAAAGTTACATTCGTCACGAATCGTAAGGTTCAACACTTAATGATAGTCATATGGTACAAGTAAGCTATCAAATCATACTAGGAAACAATATAAATCATAAGGACACGAGCAAGGAAGTTACAGTCCTACAGTCCTAAGTGGGAGGAGATGGATCGGTGAGAAGATTAATAGTAATAGTAACGCATAGAGTAAGGATGGTAAGGATAGAGTTAACTGCTGGCTTCTCAGAAACAAAATACCAACGAAATGACTAAAGCGTAAAGGGTACCTGGCTACTCCGGGTTAAATTGATTTCAGTCCTGGACATCTCCTGCAGTTCTTAACGTAAATGTGGGCCCAGAAGAACCATCTTCCACCGCAGAGAAAAGGAAGCACAAATCGATGACCTCTTCCCCAGCAAAGAAAGTCAATCAGGTATCCAGGAAACCAAAGAGCTGGCCATTTAGAAGAACTCATTCAGGGAGTTCGAAGTGAAACTTTGCTACCGTAAGGAGTCTTAACCAAGCAAAAGAGAGATAGAGAGAGAGAGAGAGTTGAAGGTAGAAGGATTGTGTTCACTCGCCCTATTGTTATCTCTGGCCGAACAGGTTTGGCAAGGTCACACCAAGATTAGAATAACAGAAATTAGCTTGCAGGCGAAGGGCAGCCAGGGCTGCCTTATCATATAATTAAGTTTGGGTTAAAAGAAATAAATAAAACGGCTGCCCGTTGCTGGGAACACAGCAGAAAAACATCCGGGCGACGCTGCATGGAAATCAGAGTTTGCATAAACTGAACTGAAGCATTATTTTATCTAACCGAACATGGAGGATGCGGAGAGGATGCTCTGAGTTGACAGGCAGAATTAAGGAAGCTGGAATTGAGGAGAACAATTAAGAAGACAGAACAATTAACCAGTTGCCTTCACAAGTTGTGGGTGCTCCCTCACTGGGAGGCTTTTAAGAAGAGTCACTTATCTGGAATGGTAGAGGGTCTCCTGCTTGAGCAAGAGGTTGGAGTAGAAGACCTCCAAGGTCCCTTCCACCTCTATTCTATTCGAATATGGCCGCTGCAACAATATGAAGTTATAAAGGATGGATTAATAACATTTAAATGAAAAACAAATGTTATTAATTTTTCGTTTATAACGTTTGTTTGTCCCAAAGGTGTTTTTTCTTTTTCAGGAAGCAACTGGACTTTCTTATTTTTTCTTTTTGAAGAGGTTTCTCTTCTCATCCAAGAAGCTTCTTCAGCTCTGACGGGATAGTGGGGAATGGAAAGAATTATATTCCTTGCAGGCAGCGGATCATTTGCATCCTTTTAGAGGGTCTTTGAAGCACTTGGAAGTTTATCTCAGGATTACCTCCCCGTTATCACTTTTACAAACGTTAGGGCAGTGGTGAAATTGAATTATTTTTTTTACTACCGCTTCTGTGGGTGTGGCTTGGTGGGCGTGGCAGGGGAAGGATACTGCAAAATCCCCCATCCCGCCTCACTCCTGGGAGAAGCATATTGCAAAATCTCCATTCCCACCCCACCCCACTAACCTGCTTTCCAGCTCCGTTCTCCTGTTCAAGGCAACAAAAGAAGATTAGCTATGACTCGGGAGGCAGAGAATTGACGGGGGCGGGGCCAGCCAGAGAGGTGGTGTTTGCCGGTTCTCCGAACTACTCAAAATTTCCGCATACCGGTTTTCCAGAACTTTTCAGCACCTACTGAATTTCACCCCTGCATTAGGGGTTCTCAAACGTTGTGACAGGGGTTGGGAACTGTGAAGACATTTTGGTTACTTCAACATGATGGAGATGTGCTTGGTAAGTAACTACATAAATATCATAATGTTTTAACATTTTGTTCATTTCAGGGCCCGTGCACTTGAGAGCTAGTGGTGACACTGGAGGTATCCTATTTCCTTCTTTGATAGAAAGAACTTGTGCGTCAGAATGTGTAAATTGAATCACAAAATCTTTGATTTCGGACTTTAACGGTTCTTGGAGCTATTTATTTCTCCACCTGTGTTTTATTTTGTTTATCCCTGCCAAATCGAAGCATAGGACATCTTCTGTGCGCATGTAACACTTCAGGAAAGTGTTATAATGTAAGACCTCCAGGAATAGAATCCAGCAACCTATTACCAACCTGCTTCAGGTCTGGAAGCGGTGGCTCAGTGGCTAAGATGCTGAGCTTGTCCATCAGAATGTTGGCAGTTCAGCGGTTTGAATCCCTAGCATAACAGAGTGAGCTCCCGTTACTTGTCCCAGCTTCTGCCAACCTAGAGTTCGAAAGCACGTAAAAATGCACGTAGAAAAATAGGAACCATCTTTGGTGAGAAGGTAGCAGCATTCCGTGCCCCTTCGGCGTTTAGTCATGCCCTTCACATGACCACGGAGACATCTTCGGACAGCGCTGGCTCTTCAGCTTAGAAACAGAAATGAGCACCACCCCCTAGAGTTGGGAATGAGTAGCACAGGGGAACCTTTACCTCAGATCTGAATTTTGTTTGAGCATCAGGCAGCTTGAGTTTTTCTACCTGAATTTTATCCACGATTCAGTGCCTCCTGGTTGGAGAACAAAATCCACAGGAGTGTGTTCTTTAAAAAAAAAAAAAAAGTAAATGACTCCAACTTTGTAAGATAAGCAGCTGAGAAATGGTGGCTTGCTAAAGGCCCTTCATTAACAAAAGGTACCTTCGGTGGCTCACAAAATGATAACAAAAAATTGAAAACAGCTCCAACCTCACCAAATGCTGCTAAAAGCACATCCTAAATTGGAACACCCACCCCAAGATTTTAGAGACAGGAGGAAGCAGAGATGAGGGAATAGAAACGGCAATGCAAGAAATTGTGCTAAAAGCCGTAACATGTTTTCAAAAGCCCGGGAAAATAAAAGAAAGGTATTGTGGAGAACTGGCTCTGTTTTCAGATGCTGAGAAAACACCAATTGCCAGACAGTTTTCTCTACAAAGATCATTTCATACTAAATTTATAGCCCCAGAGGGAATAAATAAAGTCTTTCTTTTGATTCCATGACAACACCTTTCGGTGTAAGTTTTTGATTATCAACTGTTCCAACCCCCTTTTTTTTTATTCCAGGGCTTTATAACTTACTTCCTCTTTCTTTCTTTCTCTTTCTTTCTTTCTTTCTTTCTTTCTTTCTTTCTTTCTTTCTTTCTTTCCTTCCTTCCTTCCTCCCTTCCCTTCCCTTCCCCTTCCTGCCTTCCTTCCTTCCTTTCCTTCCTTTCCTTCCTTCCCTTCCTTCCTTCCTCCCTCCTTCCTTTCCTTCCTTCCTTCCTTCCTTTCCTTCCCTTCCTTCCTTCCCTTCCCTTCCTTCCTTCCTCCTTCCTTCCTTCCTTTTCTTCCTTCCTTCCTTCCTTTCCTTCCTTCCTTCCCTTCCCATCCCTTCCTTCCTTCCTTCCTCCCTCCCTCCCTCCTTCCTTCCTTTCCTTCCTTCCTTCCTTCCTTCCTTCCCTTCCTTCCTTCCTTCCTTCCCTTCCTTCCTCCCTCCTTCCCTTCCTTCCTTCCCTTCCTTCCTTCCTTCCTCCCTCCCTCCCTCCTTCCTTTCCTTCCTTCCTTCCTCCTTCCTTCCCTTCCCCTTCCTTCCTTCCTTCCTTCCCTTCCCTCCCTCCCTCCCTCCCTCCTTCCTTCCTTCCTTCTTTCTTTCTTTCTTGTTCTGGAAACCGATGATGTCAATTGGATATATCTGAGTCACCTAACACAGGTGGAAATAGTTGTAAAAGAGCAGATGGACTCATAGTGAATCAGTTAAAGAACCGAGTCTATTAGTCATAAATTGCTGCCACAAAGGCCTGAAAATGTTTGTGCTTGGACAAATCAGAAGCATGTACAGATAAATAGCTCCTTGCCTGTTTGCTTTCTTTGATTTTTGCAATGGAACATGCCATTTCAGTGTCTCATATTGTCATCTGTATTCAGCAAGTTGCAACTTGACTGAGTCATTGCCAGGAATGCCATAGTGGATTTGCATGCAGGCCACACATTGTTGGGCTAATTAGAAGCAAAAGAAGAAGGTGAGCTTGCTAGGAATAGAGAAACAAGGCTGAAATTTCCCAACCAAGGTGGCTTTGGACAGTGCTTAAATCTAGGTTTAGGTTTATTAGATTTATATGCCACCCTTCTCCCAAGGACTCAAGGCGGCGTACAACATTAAAAGAAACACATAATATAAAAGTTTTAAAAAAATTAAATAGAATATCCCAAACCCAATTAAAATTGACAATGACATTTTTTAAAAAAATTAAAATTAAAATTAACAATGATCAATAATTTATTTTGTTTTGTTCAGGCCAGGCTGGCTTGCTGGAAAAGCCAACTTTTTAGGGCATATCGGAAGGACCGGAGGTCGGGGATTATACGAAGCTCCGGGGGCAGCTCATTCCAGAGGGAAGGCGCTCCCACAGAGAAGGCTCTCCCCCTGGGGTGGCTAGCCGACACTGTCTGGCCGACGGCACCCTGAGGAGGCCAACTCTGTGGGATCTCACTGGACGGTGGGAGGCTACCGGTGGCAGTAGGTGGTCTCGCAGGTTCCCTGGGCCTAAGCCATGGAGCGCTTTAAAGGTCATAATTATTACCTTGAATCGCACCCGGAAGACAACCGGCAACCAGTGCAGGCCGCCTAAAAGAGGTGTAACATGGGAGCACCTAGGTGCCCCCATGATAACCCGCGCAGCCGCATTCTGGACCAATTGAAGCCTCCGGGTGTTCTTCAAGGGCAGCCCCATGTAGAGAGCATTACAGTAGTCCAGGCAAGAAATCTAGAGAAATCTAGCCACAGTAGCAATAGCATCTAGACTTATATACCGCTTCACTATGCTTTACAGCCATCTCTAAGTAGTTTACAGAGTCAGCCTCTTGCCCCCCAACAATCTGGCTCCTCATTTTACCCACCGCGGAAGGAGGGAAGGCTGAGTCCACCTTGAAATAGTGAGAATCGAACTGCTAGCAGTCGGCAGAATTAGCCTGCAATGCTGCATTCTAACCACTGCGCTAGCACGGCTCTTGCATCCATGATGAGGAAAAAGGTGGGACAGTGTCTGTATAATGTCTCCTGACTGCTAGCATCAACTTATTTTCCAAAGCACCTGAAGGCAGGACAAGAAACAGTGGATGGAAACGAATCAAGGAGAGAAGCAACTTGGAACTGGGGAGAAACTTCCTAATAGTGAGAACAATTAACCAGTGCAATGGCTTGCCTTCAGAAATTGTGTGTGTGCTCCATCACTGGAGGTTTTTAAGAAGAGACTGGACAGTTTGTCTGAAATGGTATAGGGTCACCTGTTTGAGCAGGGGGTTGGACTAGAAGACCTCTAGGGTCCCTTCCAACTCTATTATTCTGTTGTTATTTTCTTGTCTTTTGAGTGCGAAAGCATTTCAAAACATTAAATGCTCTGTTGCTTCTATAGTTCCATTATGCTTCAAACATGCCAATGCACATCTTTGCATTTTACAGACACATAAATACACACAATTCATTCTCAAAAGCTTGTATATGAAAAGCAACTGCAATGAATCAGGCAGTATATTTTCAAAAGAGGATTGAGAGGTTAATTAAGGGTTAATGTCTACCAGATATTGAGCCTCTAACACCCAGGAAAAATGAGCTAAGCACTTAATTTTGCTAATAAAAAAAAAGTTCCTGGTCTGTTGCCACATAACATTCTAGAAATGGATGTCTGTGTTTGTGATTGTTCCAGTTCATTGTGCTGATTCCACAATTTTCATTACAAAATGCAGTAATATCTCTATCCATTTTAATAAAGTATTTGTACTTATGGCATTACGGAAGCATCAGAAGTAGTAGTAGTAGTAGTAGTAGTAGT